>NW_021628338.1:78908-229228 GCF_900005855.1 Plasmodium gallinaceum | reverse complement strand
TTTTTTAATTTTTTTTTTTTTTTTTTTTTAAAAAATATATTTTAATTAAAAAAAAAAAAAAAAAAAATAATGTATATAAATAAATAAAAANAACATTAATAAAATTATTGCAGTGTATATGTAAGTTTAAATGATGAATATATTTTAATGATGATGCAATAACATCATTATAAAGAAATATGATTTTTTTTAAAAAAAAAAAAAAAAAAAAAAAAAAGGAAAAGAAAAAGAATAAAAACTATTTTTACTTTATTTTTACATATTTCTATTTAACAAAAAATATTTATTAAAAAAACTTTTTACAAATAAATGCATACACATATATAAATGAATTTATGTATAATTTTTTTTTTTTGAACTACATTTATCGATATTTTAATAATTATATTTTAAATTAAAAAAAATACCAAAAAAAAAAAAAAAAAAAGCTTTTTATATATGAATACAAAATTAATCTGTTTAAATAATACATTAAATTAAAACACTTCTTTATTTTAACTTTAAGAATTTTTTACAAAATATATATATCTGGAAAACTAAATAAACATTATTTATTTATTTTTTTTTTCTTTTTAAATTCTTAATAATGAAATTATCTTTTCAGCTATTTTTTTTATTTTTTTTTTTTCTTATATTTTGGAATAAATTAAAATCTGAGGTTAAAGAAAAAAAAAAAAAAAAAAAACATTGTACTGATTAATGTTAGATGTTTAAAATATAAATAATATTTTACATTACAATTATTTTTTTATTAGTCTAAATATAATGATGAAGTAAACAAAACGAATGATGGTATCTCTGAGGAGGAAAAAGAAGAAGTATATTTAGAATTTGCTGAATATGATTTAAATAGAGATGGTATGTTAATTTTTATGAACAAATTTTTAATGTGAAAATAATAGATTCTAAAATTTAGAATTGTAGAGAAAAAAAAAAAATCTTACAAGTTAATATTAATGTTTTTTAACAATTCAAAATATATTTAAAATTTCTTCTATAAAAAAAAAAAAAAAAAAGATATGTAATATATTAATAGATAGAATTATTATTATTTTTTTAATAAATTATAAAAGTTGTGTAGTTTTGTAAATATTATAATCATTATTAATTAAAAATTTAAATTAAAATATTAATGTAATTCATGTATTATATTTTATATTTATTATATTCAATTTTTTTAAGGTTTAATTGATGCTGAAGAAATTACATTAGTTTTAAAAAATATGAAAAAATCTGACTTTGTAAATTTTTTTATAAAAGTAGACTTGGATTCATCAGGAACAAGTAGAAAATTTTTTTATTATTTTAATTTATATTAATATTTTATAAAAATTTTTTTTTTAATATGCTAACGTATTTTCTTTTCTTTTTTTTTTTTTTTTAGTTTCATTTGATGAATATATGATATTTATAGAATCAAACTAAAATTATAAAGAGATATAAAAAATTTTTAATACAGAAAAGTAACTTCTGGAAATAATTTTTCTATTTAAATAATTTCTTTACAGGGGGTTATTAACTATTTTAATTAAGTTTTTCTTTTTATTTGTTTTTATTATATAACACATTTATATGTTAAATGTAAGAATTATTTGTTTTCATGTAGCTTCCTTTTAATATTAATTAGTAATAAATTTTTGTAATTCTTGAAAAAAAAAAAAAATACTTATCTCAAAATTAATTAATAATAGAATTATTATATTTAATTTTTTTTTATAGAATTTTTAAATTTATGAACTAAGTTTTATTTCACGAATTTATGAAGATGTGAAAAAAGAAAAACTGTTTTAAGTTTTAACATAAAATTGGACATAAAATTTATAAGCAAATTAAAGAATTTTATATTTGTTGTATAATTTCATATTTATTAAATGTTTCAAGAGAACAAACAATATGCACATATATATAAAATGTATATTTTTAGAGATTTTTTAAAACATTATTTTTATTTTGTATAAATATGTCAATTACTTTATATTATGTAGCTGATTGTTTTAAAAAGTTTTAATATATATTTGTATGACATAAACATAAAATATTTTTTGAAATATAAAATAAAATTTAAATATTTATTATAATTATTCAAATATTATTAAATTTTCCATACAAAAAAAAAAAAAAAAATAACATATATTATAATTCTTAATCTTACAGAATCACTAGTAAATACGTGATTATTTTTTTACCCTTATATATTTTTACTATTGAGAATAAATAGAAATTTCGTGAAGAAATAAAAAATTAATACTGGTGTGTATTATAAGCTATATGTTCTTCCTAATTTTTGTGAGATACTTAATTTTTTTTTTTTTTGTTTTTTTATTGTGAAAAGTCAAAACTTAATGAAAATGGTTATTTCTCTATTTAAATCAATATTAAGTCTCAATATATATAATTTAAAGAATGATAATTACGGGGAATCATCATATAATTTATTCCTCAAATAATTAAAAAGTTTGTTCACATAATTAAGAAGATGTTTTTATAAGTATTGTAAATGCCTTATTATAATCTCTATAAATAAAAAATCATCAAGGAAAAATTTATAAAATGCAAATACAAAAATTTTGCATTTATATGTTTACCTCATAGAATTGTGCTTGCTCTTTTTTTTATATTAAAATTATTATGTAAAAATTGTTGCTAAAAATAAGGTATGAATAGCTTATTTATTTTTATTTGTTTTAGATAATATATACATTTTCCTATTTAGAAATTAAATAAGAAAAAATTCTTATAAAAAAAAAAAAAAGAGGCTGTTATATATTTACCTGAATAATTTTAAAATAGTTCATAATATTTATTTTATACACATATATATATATATATATATTAAGAATTAGTATAAAATTTAAATTAACATATTTATAGACAAATTATATTTATAATATGTAAAAAAAATAAGGTGTAAAATTATATTTTTTTTGAAGAAATTTCAAATTAAAATATTTCTTTGTGTAGTATATTAAGTAAACATATAATTAAAATGAACAATTTTTTAAAATAAAAGCTAGGAATTTATATAAAATAATGTAATTATTTATATTAATTTATTGGATAATAAAATAAAAAATGTGTCGCTTTTTTTTTTTTTTTTTTTGTTAATTTTATATTTATAAATATATATATGAAATCAAATTATGAGTGAACTATAATTTCTTTAATATATTTTTTAAAAATATAATTTTAACGTTATGCTCATGTTAGTTAAATCTTTTATCACTTTTTAAAATGAAATATAGAGAAAATATTCATATTACAATTAAATGATACTTGTGAGAACATAAATAAAATATATAGGTGTATCATAAGAAAAAATTTTCGTTAGTTTAAAATTAGCTTTCCATGTTATGCTCAAATGATACAAAAACATATTTCTAATCATCTAAAGATCTTTTAAAATATTTTATTATTTTAAAATAATCTTGAGATTTGATTTTAAAAAAAAATAAATATTAAATAACCAGTATTCAATGTATTATTTATGTTAACAAAATTCTAATATTTCATGTAAATTTTTTTTTATTTTTATAAATAAAATACTATATATGGGATATTCATCTATTTCTATATCTTAATTTTATAAATATCTTACAATTAAATGAGTGTCCTTTATATTTATATCAAAAAAAAAAAAAAAAAAAAAAAAAAAAATATATTTTAATTATACAAATCATGTATATAAGTAATTAAAACAAAAACAATATAAGTTTATATTTAAAAACACTAGAAAATCATTCAATAGAGTATTTTATATATATAGTAGTTTATAAAAAGTAGAATTAAATTTTAAATATAATATTAAAATTTTTTCTTAAAATATGTCGTAAATTCTTAATAAAAAGAATATATGATATATTAAGCAAATAATATTCTATTAAAATATTAAAAAATCAAATAAAAAACTTTAAGTAAAATTTATTTTGCATATTATGAGAGTATTAAAAAAAGTCCGATGAACCGGAATCGAACCGGTGACCAACAGATAACCATTACAACTACAGTCTGCCGCTCTACCAACTGAGCTATCATCGGAATACTAGAATCACTTTTGTATTATATCATTAGCTTAATTTATATGGATGAAAAAAAATAAAAATTATATACTTTATTTTTATAAATTTAAATAGCTATGAAAACCAAAAAAAAAAAGAAAAAATATATATATATACATAAAAGTAATATTTTAAAAAATAATTTTATAAAAAATATACACAATTTCTTTTTTTACACGATATAAGAAAAATTATTTATTTAAAATATTAGTTATGAATTAATAATATATATGACAAATTTATTAAAAATTAGAGCATTATTTTTGATAATGCAGTTAACTTAAAGATAATATTTACTGAATATTTATTTTAATATTATTATAATTACGGGCGACTAGCTCAAGTGGTAGAGCGCTCGCTTAGCATGCGAGAGGTACGGGGATCGATACCCCGGTCGTCCATTTAAAATAAAATACATTTTTAATGAAATAATATATTAAATTTACTATATTGTTAATTTTAAGTTAATATAAATGTGATATATGAAAAGAATGCATTATATAATATATAAAAAATACTTTTATAAGATAAATTTATATTAATAATTAATGAGAATTTTATTTAAAATATGAAAAAATTAAATAAAATGTACTTAATAGTTTTTTCTATGTTGCGAATACTACATTCACATTTTTAATTAAAATTATAAAATATTTTACTCTTTTATTATTAATAATGAAATTATTTTTTATTTTGTAAAAAATCCTTAATTATGTAAAACTCAAGTTACATCAACTTCCTTATGGATAAGATTTATTTTATTTTTTATATTTCTTATTTTTTTTTTATTTAAATATTTTTTTTTTTTTTTTATGTTATTTTATTTTTTATTCAACAGAAACCTTTTAAAATTTTGGAATAATTCCTGTTTTTTTAGAAAAATTTATGGATAATATTGAGGAATATAGAGACATTTTTTTGACTTTAGTCATATTAAAATTGATGTTTTCAACCAAATTATACTAAAGTATTTATAATAAATTCAATTAATATTATAATATTTTGTTAACTTGAACAGAATAAAATTCAATTTAAATTAATATATGTTTGTTCTTTTAAATTGTATTTAAATTAAAAATTATTAGTAGATAGGAAATTTTCAACACCTGAAGCTTCGATTAAAATAACAAAATAAGAGGAAAATAAGATAATAATATATCTTAATAAAATGAATGAATATCATATAACAAAAAATGATTTAAAATGAATCATTTTTTATACGAAAACAATTATTATACAAATTTAAAATATATTTTTTTTTTTTTACAAAAATTAATATATCTTTAAATCCTTATTTTTAATAATTAAAAATAAAATAAAATAAAATGCATTATTTAACGAAAAAGGCATACTTTTTTCCACTAAGTGCCATTATATAATTTTTGTAATTTTTTATAATTTAGATAAAATATTTTATCTTTTTTAATGCTATATTTTCTAAATAATTTCATTTCGCATTTTTTTTTATTCTAGGAGTTTTTCGTTTTCTAATTATTCATTTATATAAAAAGGATAATAGCCATTTAGTTAAAAGAAAAAAATATGTATAAATATCAATGAGAAGAAAGAGAAATAGAATAAAAATCGTATGATAACATTTTTATATTTATTTAAACATTTCAAAGTTTGTAAATTTTTTTAATTTAGGATTTTTTGTGAATATTGTTTATTTTTTTATTCTTTTTTTTGTTATAAAAATATAATTTTTTGAAGCAATTATACAAAATTACTAGAAAATAATTTTTTTTTTTTATTTCTAAAAGAAAAATATAAAACAAAAAGACTAAAAAAAATTTATAAGTATATAATTTTTTTCCTTTTTTTTTTCTTTAAATTCGCATTCATTCATTCATTCAAAAATATATGAATTTGAGGATTTTAGTATATATACAAGATTTAGAAATTTAAATTAGTATAATTATGTAAAATATAACAATAATTTTATTTATATGAAAATGATATAATAAAAGGAGAAAAGGGAAAACATTAAGAAAAATTATAAAAAATTATCTATAACATCCTTATGTAGATTATAGACATATGCAATGATTAATATGAAAAGAATTTTGAGAATAACAAAAAGTATTTAATTAACAGAAATACATTTATATTATGCTAAAGGGGGTTGTCATAAACAATCCTTTCATATGTATGAAGGATGATAATTATTTAATGATAGATACTTTAATAAAATTAATTATATATATTTAATCTAATTATTTTAGTAAAATTATATAAGAGCAGCTAAATATACAAATAATTATTAAAAAATAAGAAAATAGTGGTTTTAATTATAAATTTTTGCTTTAAATTTTTGTTTTAAAATTAATAAGACAACATTAATCATTAAATACTTTTTTTTAAAATTACTTTAGTTTTCTTTTTTAAAATGTAATTGTGAAAAGTTGTTATAATACGTGTATATTTAATAAACTTTTATAGTATAAATAATAAATCTTAATGAAATTAGAATAAAACTTGAAAAAAAAATAAGAAAAAAAAAGAAAAGAAATTGCCCTTTTAATGTGTTTAAAATATAATTTTAATGTCACTAATTTGATATACCTTTTTTTTTAATTTTTATAAATAGAAAATATTTTCTTATTTTTATATATTAATCTATTGTTTTGTTTAATTTTTCATACAAAATTAGATATTTAAATGTAATTTTTTTTTCTTATATATTTTTATTTTTGTTCATTCATAAAAACATTGTAAATATTATGCAAAATTTAAATGACATTAATAATTTCAGTTTTAAGGAAAATATAATTATAAATATATATTAGACCCTTCTATTCAACAGAAGGAAAATGGAATCTCACCGTTGTAAAGATGATGTAAAAATTATTATTTATTTTTTTAGTATAATGCAGAAATCCTAAAAGATATAAATGAAAATTTTCCTAAGAAGTTATTACAGAATTCACCAGTTCTATATGGTTTTTTCATTAATTTATAATACATACAATGATTCATTTGTAAAGTGTAGTTAGGTTCATAAATTTTTATTTTAAACTGAATTTTATCTTCAAAAATTTACTATTTGGAGAAATTGGATTTGTGAAATAAGGAATTATTTTCCTTATTTCACTCTACTAAAATCGTTAACTTTTAAAATATTAGTTATGCATTCATTTTTTCTTTGTTTTTTATACATTAAATTTATTATATTTATTTTTACCTTTCAATTATGTCTACATATTTAATTTTTACAGAAGTAGTAATAAGCTTTATATAATTATTAAATTTTCTATTTTTATATTATTTTACTCTATTTGCTTCTTATTTGCATAGTAAAAGAAAGATGCAAACATTTGTATAACTTACACTTGAAAATATTAAATTGTATAGGACAATTATAAACTCAATATTTTCATCTTTAAAGTTCAATATATGAAATTTTATGACACGTTCATATACAAAAAAATTAATAATATTAATAATAAACAGTAAGTTTTCTAAGATTTACATCAGGTGTATTTGCTTCAAAAGATCGTTCAAAACAAATAAAATGAAAATGTTCAAAGAAAAGTTAAATAGTTTAATGACATATATTTTTTTTATCTTTTCATTTTCTTGTCAAAAAATATAAATTATAAGGGAAATTTATAAAATTAATTTTTAATTTTAAATATTTTCCTTTAAATTATTATTTCATCTATTTTCTGTGTCCTTACAGTGGTGCTTAGTAAAATGAATTACTAAACGTGTGTTCAATAAAATATATTGACCTCTTTGAAATTTGAATATAATGAAAAATATTATGTAAAAAACTTTCTAGTGCATAAAAGATGTTGGAACGATGTGTACATAAAAATATGTATAACAAGATTTTGAATATAAAGACAAACATACAAGGATGCGTAACTACATATATATGTCTTTAGAAAAGTATATAAAGACATGCTTACAGGTATGTATATAATAAAATAATTATAATAAGATTTATGTATGTAAATTTTTTTTTTTTAGAATTTTGATATTTATGTTAAAAAAAAAAAAAATAAATAAATGAGTTTTTCCTTATGGTTTTGTGTGTGAATGATTTAAGTTTAAAAATAAAAGATAATAATTTGTAACAAAAACTTCTGAAAAGAGAAATTAAAAAAAGATAAGATACAAAATAAATTGATTATATATTATATTATAATTATTTTAAGAATATATAATTACCTATTGTAAATGGATTCGTAAAAAGACAGTAGAGATTTATTTATATAAGTTATTAATTGATCATTCAAAGACTTTTATAGTAATATACATGGTCAAATTAATAAAGAGTAGGTAGAAACATACCTACTTATTTTACTTAATATTAAATATTATAAATAATAATTTCTTATAAATTATTCTATTTAATTTTATACATTTTATTTTTAATTCTAAAAATAAATTTTGATTCTACTTGTACATCTTTTAATAATTAAGATGAACTTTTTAAATTATTTTAAGTTTCAATCACCATATCCATTACACAATTGGTACTATGTAAAACTTATGAGATTTTACTACACATCTCACCACACTTTATGAATAAAATAATAAAAAAAAAAGTTTTTCTTTCTTCAAAAAAAGAAATATATCTTAAGAAGTGAAAAAAAAAAATAAAAAAAATTGCCATTTGCTCATCAAAACATGAAGTTTGGTGTAGGTATTTTTAGTATACTTATTATTTAAAATTAGTATATTCTAATGTAAGGGTTTTAATATTCTCGTTTAGTTCATAACTTATATAAGTAAAACATTATATTCTTTATTTAATTTATTTCTTTCCACTAAATGATTTATTAGTTTGACGTTTAAATTCTTTTACTGTATTTTAAACAATCAATTTAATAAAGAGCATGTAGTGGTTAATAAATAGTATTATAGTCCTATTTTTAATTTCAAATAGAATAAATATAGAGCTGAACCTTAAAATATTTAGATTGATCATATATTAACTATTTGATGAATTTCCGTAAGTATTAAATAACGAAATTAATAAAAAGTATGTAGAGTTAACTTTACTTAATCTACTAATTATAACTTAATTTTTAAAGAAAACATATGTACTATTTGATTAAAACACGTAATATGAAATAATCACTTTATTTAATGCAAAATTAAAACCTAATAATAAAATATATCTTTTAATCTATATTTTTTATTATTTTCTTAAATTATAATTATTATAGAAAAGTATACATAATTCAATAAAAAAAAAAAAAAAAAAAAGTATGAAATACTCAAAATTATTATCACTTAAGAATAATTAAAGAATTACTATAAAAAAAATTATAATATGTAAACGTAATAAATTTATAAAATAGATTATTTTTTTCTTCAAAGGAAAAAAAAAAATTATGCACATAAAAAATATATATTTTTATTTTTTTTTTATAAAAAAATATTATAGAAAAAAAATTTTTTTTTCAAATGAAATTTTCCTCTATAAACAAAATTTTAATACAAACTAATAAAAGTGTGTCATATAAAAAACATGCATAAATTCTTAATGACTAGCATGAATGATTAGACATCTAGATATATCATATTTATGTCTTGATAAATATTCAAAAGGCCAATAATACTATTAATTAACCATTACTATAAATAAATCGTTGCGTTTTTTTTTTAATAATTTATTTTTTTAAAGAAAAAAAAACTATTTATATTTAAAGAATATTAATTCTTTAAGATATATCTATTGTTTTAAATACGAAATTTCGAATCTTTAAATAATTAATTAGATGAGTAATGTTAATGATGAAAAAGTTTATAATTTAAAAAAAGTTTTAAAATAAAAAAATATTTATAAAAAAATATGAAAGAAAATTATAATAAAATCAAATAATATTATTCTTTCAGTTGTTTTTTTTAATATTTGTTAATAATGCTTTTTATATTTATATAAATTATTAATATTGATATTATGTCTTTAATAAAGTATTTAAAATTGATTCTGATTAATTTTTAATCAAAAAATTTTATTGCTATTTGTTCTTTCAAATTATTAGAAAAAGAATCTTAAATATATATTCGTGTGCAAGTTTTGATTTTTTTTTATAATTTTATATTTTTTTTTTTTTTATGTGATTTTTTTTTTAATATATTTTCGCTTTTATTTTACTAATACATGTTAAAATAGCAGAAATAAAATTAAATGTCATTATTTATTTTTTCATATATAACAAAAGAATGATATAAAAATATAAAAATTCTTATTATAAAAATATGAATATTACTGTATTTTTTTAAAAATAAAATATATACTTTTATTCAATTATTAACAATTGTAAATAATTTTTTTTTTCTTTTTGTTAATATATTTTATTTAGGAGGATGTAATAAATTATTTTAATTATTATAATGATTACAATATTCTAAATAATTTATATGGAATTAATAATTCAAAATTTAAATATTTCATAGATACTAAATTATATTTAGAGGGATAATAATGAAAAAATTAATGAAATATAAAATGAAGTTATTTTTTTTATCATTACTACTATGTTCAATTTTTCAATTCTTAAATATGTAAATTGGGATAACATCGTTAATTCTCTTATTTGTTATATCCTTCATGAATTATTTTTCTGAATTTTTATTCTTTAAATTTACTCTACTAACATTTTTTAATATATTTGAATTTTATTAAGGTATTTAAACATTTTTTTATAGAAATTTTTTTTATTATATTAATATTACTATCGTACTAATAAAAAAAACCAAAAATGGAAAGTATGTTATTAAAGGAAGTTGGAAAAATTATAATGAGTAATTATATTATGATAAAAAATGGAAGGTTTAAATTTTTATTTTTTATATTTTTACCTTCATGATTTATTAATTGTCTGTCTAATGACTTTCTTGGAGTATTGAACAAATAGGTTAACAAGGAGAATGCAGAGTTGTCTCTACTAATTTAATGAATTTATGTATAATTTTAATACTATAAACAAGTAAAATGATTTATATATATAATCTACTTCTTTGAGAATTTATTGTTTTTTAAGAATCACTTATTTGCTTTAATAAAAGTCACAATTTTTATTAAAAATTTCAATCCTCATTAATTATTTGTTTTAATTATATATATTTTATTTATAATGTTATGAGCAATGTTTAGCAATTTAAATCCATTATATTCAAATTAACAAACATAAGCAATTAATAAGACACTAATTAAATTATATACACATTACAAAAATGAAAATTTTATTATTATATATATAAAATTTTTTCTTAAAAATTCAAAATAAAAATTCACTACAAAAGAAAACTTTTTATTCAATAAATTACTTATATTTTTCAACAAACTTTTTCTATCCTTAAAAATTCCTTTTTTTTTTTAAAAAAACATAAATATCTTTTTTATGTATTTGATTTATGAAAAAGAAATGCAAAAAATTATCGACTAATTTTTTTTTTTTTTTTCTAGAGCTTCTTGATTATTTATTTTGAATACAACTATTATTTTTCATTCTCAAAAAGGTTAACCATTTCTTTTATTAGATACTGTATTACAATAATGAAAGGAACTCCTGAAAAGTATGAGCCGTTTTACCCTGTTTTGTGAAAATGATCCATAAATTCAATTATAGAACCTCTTGTTAATAAAAGGTATTATTAACCTTTTTGAGAATAAAAAATAATGGCTGTGTGGTAAACGAATAGCTAGTCATGCAAGCACAAGATAAATAAAAATAAATTAGTTGATAATTCTTTTGTTTCCTTTTAATGAATCGAATATATAAAAAAGATATTTATTTTTTTTTTTTAAAATGTTTTAGTTGTCGAAAAATTAAAAAGAAAAGTTATTGACTAAAAAGTTTCTTGTAGTATATTTTGTTTAAATTTATATAAAAAATTTTCATAATAACAATAATAAAATTTTTGTATTTTATAGTATTTATATAATTTATTTTGTGTTTTGTTAATTATATATGTATGTTAATTTAAGATCAATGGATTTAAATTGCTAAACGTTAATAATAATATTATAAATAAAATATATGTAATTAAAAGAAATAATAAATAAGGATTTAAATTTTTAAAAAAAATAGGTATTCTTATTAAAGTAAATAAATTCCTCTTAAAAACAATAAATGATCATTGAATTGGATTATAAATATAAAACGGTTTTCTGATTTATAGCATAAAAATTACATTTAAATTCAATAAATTAGTAGAGGTAACTATACATTTTCTTTATTAATGTGCTTGTTCAGAACTCTAGCAAAGTCATTGAAAAGGTAGTTAATAAATAGAGTATTTAACAAACGTGTTAATAAAGGGCTTATAAAGTTGTCTCTACCCAATTATTGAATTTAAATATATACTATAAATAAGTAAACTGTTTTATATGTATAATCCAATTCAATGATCATTTATTGTTTTTAAGAGGAATTTATTTACTTTAATAAGAATACCTATTTTTTTTAAAAATTTAAATCCTTATTTATTATTGATTTTAATTACATATATTTTATTTATAATATTATTATTAACGTTTAGCGATTAAAATCCATTGTTCTCAAATTAGCAAAATACAAAATAAATTATATAAATATTACAATATACAAAAATTTTATAATTGTCAATATAAAATTTTCTTATATAAATATAAACAAAATATTCTACCGGAAAATTTTTATTCAATAGCCATATTTCTTAATTTTCTGTTATTAAATCATTTTCAAAAAAAAAATAAATATAATATTTTATGTATTTAAAATTTACAAGAATAAAACAAAAAAAAATTCTCAACTATTTTTTTTTTTTGTATAATAATTGCATGGCTAATTATTTATTTTTCATAAGTTATTACTTTTTACTCCCAAAAAGGCTAACAATACCTTTTATTAACAAATTCTTTAACATGTACACTAAAAAAAAAAGTTTATATATATATATACATATGAATATATACATGTACAATATTTTTTTTGTTTACTTTTTAAAAAAAATTTTTTTTTTTCAAATGTAGCGAAAGATGAAAATTTATGTGGTGTAAAGATGCTGTCATAAATAGTAGATAAATAACAAAATAGATATTAAATGATAAACAAATAAAAAAATATATTATGAAAAATTTATTTCATTATAAAATAAATTTTGTTTTAAGTTATTTAGTATAATTAATAAAGGTTTAATTATTATTTAAAATAATTAATATTTAATAAATTAAATAGGTAGCGATTTTTTTATATGCTTTCTGTTAATTGAATTCCTCAAATATAACAGAAGTATTTTATTATCTAAATGATAAATAAAGATATACATGATAAAAAGAAGATGTATATATATGTGTTAATTATATTTTTTTTGTTGTTTTTTCTTTATTAAAAATAGAGGCTTTTAGTTTTTTTATAGTCTATTCAATGATTTTGCTAGAATATAGGTTAATAAAAGATATTATTATTCTTTTATAAAATAATTAGTTACTTATACGAAAAATATAAATTTAGTCATGAATATCCTGTAGTTTAAAATAGAAAAAAAAATGTTTCTTATTTTTAATTGGAAAGTTGTTTTGTTAAATATATTTAAAATTTTGCATTTTATATTTTTTTTTTTAGTAATTATTAAATATTATATTGATAATTCTCTCCCAATGAATTATTTTTTAAGTCAAATAAAAAGAAATTATGAACTTGAAAACAAAAATCATTTGATTTTATTGGTATTTAATTTTTGTGTGTTTTTAAAAAACTTTGACTTTAATGTAAATTTGCTATTATATGTTAGAAGATTTTTTTATATATAATCAGTAGTTTTAACGAGTATATAGATTTTCAATACATATATTGGTAATTTTTATTACAATAAGTAAATTTCTCTATAAACAATAAATGTTCAATTATGCAAACTACATATTATGATTTCTCAATGGTAATATCAATATAATTTTTACAACAGTTAAAATTAGAAGAAACAACTCTACATACTCTTCATTAATTTGTTTGTTCAATGCTTGGTTAATAAAAGGAATTATTAACCTTTTTGAGAATGAAAATAACTAACTACAAGGAAAATACGTAGTTAGCCATGAAAGTGGTAGATAAAAAAATTATTTATTAATTTTTTTTTGTTTCTTTTTATAAATTAAATACGCAAAAAAATAGATACTATTCTTATTTTAAAAAGAAATTTTGAATGGACTGGAAAAAAAATGATGATTGAAAAATATAAGTAATTTATTGGCAAAAGGTTTCTTTGTAAGAAATTTTTAAAAGAAAATTTTATATATATAATAATAAAATTTTCGTGTTTGTGATATTTATATAATTTAAATTTGTATTTCATTAATTACTTATATTTTTTAACATGAAAGAAGTAAACTTGAATAGTCAAACACTATTTATAACATTATAGGTAAAATATGTGTAATTAAAAAATTGATAATTAAATAGAACTTAAATTTTTAATAAAAATATACGATTTTTATTAAAGTAAATAAACGACATCTGAACACAATAAATATTCAGCGAAGTAAATTACGTAAATACATTTTACTTGTTTATATCATTTAAAATTATACATAAATTCAATAAATTAGTAGAGTCAACTATATATGCTCTTTGTTAGTTTGTTCAATATTTTGGTCAAGTTAAAGAACAGACTATTAATAAATCAACAAATGAGAATTTACTGTTTTGGAAGTATTTACTCATTTAATAAAAATTTATTATTATTTTCATTAAAAACTTAAATCTTTATTACAATTATTGATTATATGTAAAAGAATCTCTTTAAAAAACTAAAAAATTAAAGATAAGGATATTAACAGTCTGTCAAAGGTACATAAAGAATAAATACTAATAAAAACAAAATTTTCTTTTTTTTTTCGTTTATACTCCTAATTTAATTTTTGTAAGATTTAAAATTTGATTCCTCAATGAGCAAAATACAGTCAGAAAAATATATGATGAAGCAAAAAAAAATAAATTTTTTTTTTTCTTAGTTAACTATTTTGGTCAGTAGTGATTTATCAATTTATTGTTTATCCCATGACATTCCTAGAGTATTGAACAAATATGTTAATAAAGAGCATATAGAGCTTTTTCTATTAATTTAATGAATTTAAACTTAGTTTTAATGCTATAAAGAAGTAAAATGTATTTATATTTTCTATTTCGTTGAGCATTTATTATTTTTAAGAAGAATTTACGTTCTTAATAAAAATCCCTATTTTTATTAAAAATTTAAATCTATATTTATTATTAATTTTAATTACATATATTTTATTTATAATGTTATGAGTAATGTTTAGAAATTAAAATCCATTGTTCTCAAATTAGCAAAATACAAAATAAATTATATAAATATTACAAAATACAAAAATTTTATTATTGTTAATATAAAATTTTCATATATAAATTTAAACAAAATTTCTACCGAAAAATTTTTATTCAACAGCCATATTTCTTAATTTTCTGTTATTAAATTATTTTCAAAAAAAAAAAAAAAATGAATATAATATTTTATGTATTTAAAATTTACATGAATAAAACAAAAAAAAATTAACAAATAATTTTTTTTTATCTAATGCTTACGTGGCTATTTATTTTCTATACATTTATTTTTTTTTTTCTCAAAAAGGTTAATAATATCTTTTATTAACCAAGTATTGAACAAATATATTAATAAAGAACTCAGAGTTTCTTTTACTAGTTTAATAAATTTAGATATAATTTTAATGCTACAAATCATTAAACTATTCTTATGTAGTCAACTTCATTGAAGATTTATTTTTATTAAAATGTATTTACTTACTTCAATAAAAAAAAGGATTTTTATTAAAAATATAAACTCTCATTTGCCAATTTTTTTAATTTAATATATTTTTATTTATAATGTTATAAATAATTTTAGAAGTTCAAGTTCATTTAAGTTAAATAAAATAAATAATTATTAAAATACAAATTAAAATTGTATAATTATTATAAACAAAAAAATTATATTATTATAAGTACAAAATTTTCTTTAAATCTATGAAATAAATTTCATTCTCAAAGAAACTGTTCTCGCCAACAATTGTTTATTTTTTTTTTATCCTTCTAATGCTGGCATATTTAACTGTACATTTTTTGTATAACTATTAATCTTTACTCTTAAAAAGATTAATAATGTCTTCATTAACCAGTCAAAAAATAAAGTAATGCATTTAATTTTTCCTAGATAGTATATTTCCAATAAATGATATTATTTATCTACTTACATTTTTAACAAGAAAAAAAAGAATGTAGTTGAAGTTTTAGTTAGGCATGTGGTCTATATATAGCATTATCCAATTTTTTTAAATAATATTAAATTAAATAAAATGAATAAAAACATTTTTATTGATGCATGCTAAAATACTGGGAAAATGTGCAAACATAAGCAAGAACACTAAGAAAAAAAATTAAGTACACAAAAAGTATGTACGCCAAAAAAAAAAAATATATTTGCACTAAAAATAAATACAAAAAAAATAATATACTTTTTCTAGATGTGAGTACACTAAAAAAAAAAGGTAAGTATATTTTCTTTATAACATTTTTTTTTTGTGATACTTAAAAAAAAAATATTAATAATTTTTACCTGATAATGATTTTTTTTTTATTATTTTGTTTTTTCAAAAAAAAATATGCCTTAAAAAAAAAAGATTTTTTTTTTTTGAGGATGATGTCCAGTATATTTTTTTTATGAAAGATTTAAAGTTAAATATAAAATGTGATACACATGGGATATTGTATATATTAACAACAATAGCAATTAAATGAATCAATTAATATATGATATTATTAATAAAAGTGAATAGTTTATTTTATATTTTAATTTAATAAAAATAAACTAAGTAAAGTTTTATCTACATGCTCTTTATTAATTGTTAGTTCAGTATCGTCAAAGTCACTGCATGGGCAATCAACAAATCAATATGTGAAATACATTAGGTAAATAGGTACATTAAAATACATACAATAAGATGTATGTATCTCAAAATGTGAATAAAGAATGTATATATTACAATATATACTTTAGTATGCATACTAAAAATATATAATATTCTTTTTTTGTTGTTTCATTTTTTTTGGGAAAGAGAAATAATTTAATACGGATATAGATATTAAATGAAGAATAAAGAATAAATTTATGTTGAACAATAAATTAATAAAGAATATATACATTAAAAGTTTATTTTAATACAAAATAAATTTTTATCAAGTTTTGCATAATTCATAGGGAATTATTTATAATAATTAATATTTTGGTAAATAAGACAAGTTGAGGTTCCTTTACATATTATTTATTAATTTGACTGTTTAAAATACTATAATATTGATTTATTGTCTTTTTCAATGACCTTCTTAAGGTATTGAACAAACATATCAATAAAGAGAATGCAATATTGTCTATATTAATTCAATGAATTTAAGTATAATTTTAAAGCTATAAATAAGTAAACTGTATTTATGTAGTCTGCTTCATTGAAGACTTATTGATTTTAAGAGTCATTTATTTATTTTAATAAATATACATATTTTTATAAAAAATTTAAATTCTTGTTGATTATTAATTTTTAATTAGTTGCATTTTACTTATAATGTTATAATTAATGTTTGGTAACTTAAATCCATTGCTCTCAAATAAACAAACATAAATAATTAACAAAACAAAAAATAAATATATAAATACTGAAAAACAACAAAATTTTATTGTTGTTAATATAAAATATTCTTGTATAAAAATAAACAAAAATGTGTTACAAGAAGCCTCTTAGTTAACAAATATTTATTCTATTTTTCGACCATTAAATTATTTTAAAAAAAATAAATATTTTTTTTTATATATTTTAAATCTTCAAAAAGAAAAAAAAAATTAACAACTAATTTTTTTTTATCTAACGCTTGCATGGCTATCTATTAATTTTCCATACATCTATTACTTTTTATTCTCAAAAAGGCTAATAATACTTTTTATTAGCCAATTATTTAAACGTACAATTAACGAAAAACTGTAGAAAAAATATATAGATGCTAAAGTAGGTAAACCTTATAGCTACATAACATTACTATCTTAGAAATGTTTATTTACTTTTAAAGGATTTATCTATATTTTTATTAAAAACTTAAATTTTCGCCAAAAACTATTGAATAAATGTAAAATAATATTTTTTTAAATAAAATAGTAAGTTTCCTTAGAGTTATTGAAAGTCTCTTTAAAAATACATATAAAATATTCATAAAAGTAACATCTTTGTTTTCCTTTTAAATTTCGAATTAGGTTTTTGTTTATTTCAAAATTTCAATTAAAATTTAAATCTCAAAACAATTAAAATCTCATATAATAAAAAAAAAAAAAATGTTTTTTCATAATTGTGTAGTTAATTATATTCTTAAACAAAGAGCATTCATAGCTAAAACGTTATTTTTCTTATAATTTACCAGATATTATTTCATAAAAGATTAATAATATTTTCTGACAATATATATATGATCTAATGTTTTTAATATAATTCTTAGTTTAAAATAAGCTTGTGAAAAAAACATTTTACTATAACGTTTTTTTTTTATGCTTTCATAATTATCTTTAATTAAGAAAAAAAATAAATTTAATACTAATGTTGAAGTAAAAATTAAGTTTATATTTAACTTATAATTACGAATTCATCCATGCATTAATATTTTTTGAATTATAATTTTTAAAAAATTACAAGAACAAATACATACATAATATCACAGAGATAAAACACAAGAAATACCATGTATATACTCAAATGTATACAAAACAAAAGGAATACAATTTTTATTGAAGAACAGCAAGGCATGTTTCATTCTTATTTATATTATTTATAAGCTATAATAATAATAAAAATTACTTGAAAAAAAATTTTGACAAATAAGAAAAGAATATTAATTTAAATAAAAGCAAAGCAAACTAACTAAAATTATGCATTAAAGTACACAAAATATCATATAATTTTTTCCTATGGAGTAAATAAGCATACAAAAATAAAATATTCTGTTAAGGTAAATTTATATAAATTTCTTGTATCAATATAGTTTCTCTTTATTTTTACATTATACATACATTCACATTTTTATTATTCTCTGTTTTTCTTTTTTTGCTATATCTAATAGAATATTCAAGGAAAAGTAAAACACAGAATATATTTGTTTTTGTATTTCACTTCTTTGTCTATTTCTTTTCTTCATATTACATTAGATATTTTTGTATTTACTTTTTTTATATAGACATTTGAATATATATTATATCTTTCTAACTTTTTTGGTATTTACTGTGTTTGATCATATTCTTTATCTCATGCAGTTTTTACATCTTTTTCATCGTCTGATTTATTTGTTATTTTGTTTCATTTTTCATTACATTTTGTCAAAAGTAAATTAAACTTACATAAGGTATTATGTATCTAACTTTAAAATAATGCTTCTCTTTGATCAAAAGGAAGGTTTTCTTCAATAAAAGTCAACTGCAATTCAATCTTTTTATCTACAACATTGTTGTGCCATTTATTCCACTTATCATTTTTCTATTCATCATCCTTTTTATTTGTTTTATTTTTGAATCCTTTCCACATTGAACATATAGCTTCATTCCATCTCTTACCTAATTGTACATTGGATTTTTTTTTTCTTTTTTCATCTTCCTCTTTAGTATCTGATGATAACTGTGCATGTTTCTGTTTATCCTTTATTTCTTGTTCTTTATGCTTTTCATCGGATTTTTCAGCCCCTCTTAATGCTTGTTCTCGAGTTTTTGTCTTTTCAGATTCAACATTTGCATGATTATCAAATTTTTCTTTGGAAGAAAGCAAAATTTCATCAAATTTTGTTGTAACATCTTTTAAAGATTCATCAGATATTCTTCCTTTATCTTTATAAGGACAACTTGGTTCAAAAATATCCAAATCCTTTTTATAATCTTCATCAACCGTTTCGCGAGCTCCCCTATTAGTGTTCATTCCTTTTATTTGATTAGGAAATTTATCCAACATAAGTATATTCTCATCATTCCATTCCATGGATAACTCTGGAGAGAAGCTAAATGATTCGTCTGATTCATCTTCTCTTTCTTCATCACTGCTGTAATCTGATTTTTCTTTGTGATCACCTGATTTAACTGCAGTTTTTTTTTTTGAAATTTTTTTTTTTTGTGGAAATTTTTCTCTTTTTGGATATTTTTTTTTTTTTTTTTCTTCTGTTATACTTGTTCTTTCTTCTTCACAATCTTCATCTACAAATTTAATATCATCAAGTGAAAATCCTGTTTTTTGTGATTTTCTAACCTCTGCTAGTGTTCTTTTGAATTTTGATGCAAATTTTGTCGCTGGTATATTTTTATTATAAGAAGATTTGCTGAAATTATGCTGTCGTACAAAATAAAAATTGTTTAAAGGAATTTTTCTTTTTTGTTAGAGTATTAAATTAAATAATTAAAAAAAATAAGTCAATATATACATATGGTGCATAAATAATATCTTACGTTCAAAAAGTATTGAAATATCCAAATAAGAAAGGAAAAGGTAGCAACCTTCAAACAAAAAGGAAATGTATTCATTTTTATACTTTTATAGTGTAATAATAGAGAATATAAATTAATACAGGTGAAAAAATGTTATTTTCATCCAATATACTCTAGAAATTTACAATAATTCTTGAGATATTTTTATAATCAGTAATAAATTTTTATGTTTTTAAAATGAAAAATGATTTTGTTACATAAGAAATGATCCTTAATTTTTTATTATTATGTATAATACTATGTTTATCTTTAAACTACATAGGTGATATTAATACTTAAAAAAATAAAACTATAAGGATAATACATAAAAAAAAAAATATTATAAAACTGAAAAACAAAATTATTTTAAAAATAAATTAACAATTTTTATTAATATTAAAATTTGTAGTAAATGTTATATATTATATTTTTAGTTGAGTTATTATAATTAAAAATTATAGATATTGTGTATTACAAATTTTTTTTAATTGTTTCTTTTAAAAGGAAAAATGTAAATATTAGAATAATAATTGAGGAACTTCATAAATTTTTACATAAATTGATGTTTTTCAATAGTTTTAAGAATTGCGTTTTATTTTATTTTTTTTTGTATTTGATAAACTTAATATCTATAAAACAATATTATAAAAATATAAATATTATTATTGTATTTCATTTTTTTTTTTTTTTTTTTTTCTCTTTTTTTTTTTTTAAATACATATACTAAAAATAAGTTATTTTTAAGATTAAGAAACATTTTTTTCCTGTTATTTATAATTTTTGGAAACATGCAATTAATTATACTTAAATTATCTTGAACTCATTTGTGTTGATAAACTATCAGTTTATATTTATATAAATAGATACATTAGAGAGATTTAGTTTCCTTTAAGAAAACAAATATTCTATGAAACAATTAGTAAAGCTTAAATGCATGCATTTTTCTTGTTAATATACAATATATTTCGAGATATTTTTTGATATATTAAATATAAATTAATTTTTATTTGAAAATATCATTTCTTACAATACATTTACTAATTAATATTTTAATTTTTCTATTATTTATCTTTTTATTATACAAGTATTTTAATTTCATTTTCTCTAATTAAATATCATAATGTTTTAATTATATTATATATATACATGGTTTGTTCCTTATATTAAGTATCATTATTTTTAAAGGAAACCTTCTTATAGATGAACCAGAAAAAATTAAAATCAAATATTCTATGTAAAGAAAATATTTGGAAGTGCATTACTTGACTAGTTTCAAATATAAAAGTGAAAACAGAGAGTTATTTTAAAAAAATTGAAGACATATAATGTTAAAATTACTAAAAAAATAAATTAACTTCCAGTAATAAAAGATGGAAAAATTATAATTTCTTTCTTTTTTTAATTAGATAAACTTATATAATAAAAATTTCACTTCAAAAAGAAAAAATTTATTTTTTCTTTGGTAAATGATGTTAATTCTAAAATTAATCAATAATATTAATTTATTAAAATAATATTTTAAAAAAAATTTATTTTAATAATATTCTTTTTTATGATACATATTATTAAAGATATTTATAAATTTAACAAATTTGTAATTATATATGTTAACCTCAAATATGTTTTTTAAGCAGATAAATAATTAGATTTTTTATTCAAAAATTATCAGATATATATTTTATTCGGAAGTAGGAAATAATAATAAAAGAAAAAAAATGAAATAGAATTTTCAAAGTAATATATATTCTAGTAAATAACACTACAAGCTTTTAATAAAATACATGAATATTTATTAATTTTTAGTATAATACTTTATATTTAATAATTACTAAATATTATAATTATATTAGTCACTCATCCTTTTTATCTTATTTTTATATGTTAAGATTTCATTTTATTTTTATTTTTAAATAATTTTTTTTCTACTATATCTTTTACATAAATAAATTATAAATTAATAGGAAACATAACAAATATATCTTCCAAATATGAATTTTTAAAATAGTTTTGTATTTTAAGATATTTATGTAAATTATTTATAAAAATTTCAATGGAATAAATTAATTTTTTTAATTTCAATTTGATCGAATCTTCAATACACTATAAATGATGAGATATAAGTACATATTAATTTTTAAAGTTCATATATTTTTTTTTATTCTTAAGAATAAGTAAAAATAATAGTTTAAATTTATTTTATATTATGCGTTTTTTTAATGTAACATATGAAAATAGTTCTTATAATTAGCGTAAAATAAAACAAAAATAGGAAGGATATTAATCTAATTTGAGAAGTTATATGGAGTTTTAATTAATTTGAATAAGTAAAAGATTTTCCTTTTGTAAATCAAGTTTAAATTATTATAATGACAATACATGAAACATAAAAATAGTTTTAATTTTTCTCAATGAGAAACATTTTTGAAAAAAAAGAAAAAAATATTATTTATTCCTTTGTTTACGATTACAATATTAATAAATATATATTCATGATAATATAGATATATAATAGCGATACACGTGTACTATTCATAAGAATTATAGCTCACGTATAAAGGATAATTATTATATATATATGAATAATTATAATTATTTTTACATAAAAAAAATGTTATGTTTTTCATACTTTTTGCTAGAATAACACATATTAAGTTTTCATATAATGGATGAAAATGAAGAAAATGATAAAGTTGTAACATATATATATAAAATTGATTCATGGTAAATGAATTAATGTGTATTTTTAAATTAAAATATTTAATTGATATTTTCTATATCTATAATATACATTGATGTTTATGAATTTCTTAATTTTTTCATGTTTACATTTTTTAAATAATCAATGTACGTTTAAATTGTAATTATATAATTGTGCAATGGTGCAATGGTAAATAATTAATTTTTTGTAATAAAATAAAAGTAATATTTTTTCTGATAAATATATTTATTTTTTTATGAGTTAATTGTAATACTACAATAAAAAATTATAATGAACAAATATAATATTAAAAAATTTAATAAATCAATTAAAATTATGATGAGGATATTGAGACAAAAATGAATCTACGCATGTTTTTAATTATGCACGCACTTATAATTACTATAAAAAGTAAATATATTAAATTATTATACTAAGGGACATACATTGCAGCTTTTGAATTAGTCTATTAGATGATGAAATCATTACAATAGCATAACCTTTTCTTTTTGTGATGATTTACCTTTTTAATTTATATTGCTGATTAATTTATTATAATTATTATAATATTTTCGTAGTAATACATTATGATATAAGTTTAAATAGAAATTAGAATAATCGATATGTATACATGCAACCTTTTCATATAATTGTATGTAAATAATAACTTCATTGGAAAAAAATTAAATTATAATAAGGAAAATATAAAGAAAAAAAAAATTGAAAATAGTATAAGATAATAATATTATCGTTCATTAATATAAGGAATCTACATCATGGGCATGAAATTGATTACTTTGTTTACTAATTAAAAAAAAAATTATAGATAAATCACTATGAAATTTTCTTGAACTCATAATTTTATAATTTAATGCACCAAAAAAAAAAAAAAGTAGTTATATAAATTAAAGATAATTTTGGATTACCTTCTATAAAGTTCCTTAAAAATATTCCATCTAAGATTTAAATAAAAGTGAAATTACATATGAATTTTTAACTTTTCGCAATTATAAAAAAAAAAAATTAATTATGGAACAAATTTTATAATTTAATGCACCGAAAAAAAAAATAGTTATATACATTAAAGAGAATTTTGGATTACCTTCTATAGAGTTTCTTGAAGATATTCCATCTAAGATTTAAATAAAAGTGAAATTACATATGAATTTATAATTTTTAGCAATTATAAAAAAAAAATTAATTATGGAAAATGGTGCATACGATTAAATTAATACATAACAACCATTATTTGATTGAAGAAAATATTTATGTGAAACAATTTATATATTAAATATGGCAGTAAATAAAACATTCCGAATATAGTTGTTTACTAATTACAATAAATTTAAAAATAAATATTTACTAATTATTAAAACATTTTGCTATGATAAAAATTAATGATAATCAGTTGTATAGATAATTTTTCGTATAATTTTTTTTGTTCTAATTAATTTATATACGAATATACATATGTGCTTACTTGTAATTATGTTTAACTATCCATACTTTATTATATATGTGTATTTAAATTTACTCATTATCATTAATATATTTATCTCTTTTTAAGAAATTCATATAAATGTCTTTTCAGAAGATTAAATTAAAGTATTGATTTTTATAATATATTATGAAAAAGGAAAAATATTTTTAACCAAAATTTAAAGTAATTAACATATAATCTAAGTACTATATTGATAATTTATATAAAATAAAAATGTATTTTTTTTGAGTTTAATATATTAATAATTTCTATTTATAGAATATAATTATACATAATTCAACGTATTAATCATATTATTATTTACTTTGTTATTGTACCTTTTTAATGTAATTATTAAAATATTAATTTACATGTTTATTTAAAAATTTATCCAATAATTAAACATTTCATCGTTAAAAAAACTCTAATAATTGTATAAATTATATTTCCAATAAATTAAGTGTAAACAAATTGTATTGTATTAAAAATATAATTTCTCTTAAATTATATAAAAAAAAAGGGATTTAGGAAATTTAAGGAAATAATTATTTTTTTTTATCTCTTATTTTAAGTTTTTCTCATTCATTTAAAATATTTTTTTAATTAGGATATATTTCAATTTCTTAAATTTTCCGAATTTTTTTTTTTTTATCAATAATATATTAAATAAATAAAAAAACTAGTTACATTTATTAAAGGATAATATATATATTAAATATTCATGCATTTTAATTTTAACCAGGATGCATGATAAAATTATTAAAGTATGTTATTAAGTAAAAGTATATGTATAATATTATAGGAATAAAATTTTTTCTTTTATAATATGACTATGTTTTACTACAATTAACTGTGATGTATCAAATTATAGTGAGATAGTATATTTCAAAATTTACATAATGTAATGTACTATAAAAGGAAAATCGCGTAGCATAAGAATTTAATAATTTAAGAGAAAAAAGATCAACGATTTTAAATAAATTATTTTAAAAAATTTTGATTAATAAAGTAAAAATTATTTTCTAATCTTATCTATTTATATATTGTGGACTTTAAAAAAAATGAAACTGTAAAAAACATTTTTTTTATAGAAATGAAATTATGAATCCCCAAAATCCTTATTCATTTTATTTTCTTCTTTTTTGTAATTTTAATAAGGTTGAATCTATGTAATTATTATAAATTAAATCTAGAGAAAGATATTACTAATTAATACTTGCTAAATGCAAATATTCAGTAAAAAAGATATTATTTTCTCTTCAACATAATATTACATGGATGATTCACAATAATTATTATTACTTCACTATGATTATCAAGTAATAAATACAAGGATAAAAAGAAATGAAAGAATAAGAAAACTACTAAATTATATATAAAATAAAAAAGTTGAATCATTTTTTAGTAAATTAAAAGAATAATTTCGTATTTTTCTAAAAAGATTTATGTTGAAGCGAAGCATTGTAAAATAGTATTCTTTAATAATTAATTATAATAATTTTTTCGATATATATACTAATATTAATTATTAAGTATATTCATTTATCTTATTTTTACAATTAATACATATATGAAAACACGTATATATATATATATATATATATAATATTATACAATTCGAAACTTTTCTGCGGTGTGATAAGATACAAAATTTTTTATTTGAGGATTTTCTTTATAGAAAAAATTCAAGTTTACATGTTTTCTCCATTTAAAAAATGTAGTATTATTATTGTTATTATATCATAATGTACATACCTTTTAATATATTTTTAATAATTCAAAATTATGCAATCATTATTAAGGAAAGATGTATTCTATATATAGACGTTTCCTTTACTCTATTTTATTTTATATTGCAGTGTTGTTAATATATAGTTTTTAACTCATTTATATTCTTTGAAATGTGACAAAAATACATTGTAAAAATTTAAAAGATAAGATTATTGCAAAACTTTAAAATTATATTAAATAAGTAAATAGAATATTTTTCTTTTTTTTATAGATACAATGGAAAATAACTTACATTGATAAAAATTAACATTTTAGTGTAAATTAGAATAAATTTGTAAATGAAAAAATATGTTTAAATAAATAAATATATAGATATACAGAATATTATTATTAGTAAAAGTATAAGCTTTTTAACAAATTGCATCAAGAGCAGTTATTATTTAAATAAAAATAAAATGAAGTATACTTTTAGTGTAAAATTTGACATTATTTTTTTTTCTTCTCCATTGTTTCAACAAACTTTATTAAACAAAGAAGATTTATATTGAATTAATTACTTATCTTATAATTACGTATAAATGATTCCTTCTTTTTTTTCTTTTTATCTCTGTATCTAAGTAAACATAAGTAAAGATATTCTTCTATTGAAAAATTAAGTGAAATCCATCTATTGTAATTTATAATAGAATTTTTTTAAGAAATGTTATTTCCCTGTATTTTGTAAACCTTAATAAATTGTATATTATTTTTCTTGTAATAACACAAAATATCCATTTTTAAGGAAATTTTTGAAAGGAACAAAAAAAAAAATAATAGTGGTAAGAAAATATATAAATTAAGAAAAGAAAATTTTAATATTACACAAAAAAGAGTAAAAAAAGACGGAAATCAGAAGTAATCACTATATTTAATTAGGATAAATTTGATAATAAAAGGAATAAATGCAAACAGGAATTTTTTTGACAATGATATGTTCTTTTAAAACTTTTATTTTATATTTAAACAGAATATTATAACAAATTATAAAATATAACACCTTGTTTATTATATTTTGTGCAATAAACTTTTATAACTATTTCAAAAAATATATTGAGTTGTTCAACATTATATTTATATATGTTCCTATTTATGGAGTTATGTGAACTTAAATCTTTAATATATTAATATATTAAATATTAATGTTTTTATATTTTAGAGTAATAAAAATAATTTTATTACTAAACTCATTAATTATTCATAGGGAAATAACAAAAAAATTTTTTGTTTGTCTCAGTATGATTCTTTTAGATGGCTGTTTAGAATATTATTTTGTAAAAAAAATTAAAAATATACTTTATTTTTCGTTTTTTAATAGCATAATATCAAGAAAAATATTAATAATCATTTTATTAATAACGTGATGATTTGATATAGTATAATATCTTATATTTTGACAAATTAATCTCGTTATTCATTGATATAGTTATATAATAAACTATGTTACTTTGAACTAAAACACTTTCAAATTAGGGATTAAATTTAGATTATCTGAATTTTTATTGACATATTTTGTCATAATTAATAGAATTCATTTCTAAAATACTTTTATAATGTTTTTAAATACGTTTTTAACCTTTATTATAACAAATGAAGGGTTTTCAAGTTGCAAGATTTGAATATATTTTCTTCTCAATTGCGTTTATATTAAATTCAATTAACTTTAATATAAAGTAATAAATTTATCATATCAAATTTGATTGGTTTCTAGATATAATGAAGTTTACGTAGAATACTTTGTTGTGTTTGAATATATAATATGGGACATACCGTCTTCTAGAAATAAAGGGTAAATCATTTGTGTCAATCTTTTTGTTTTTTTAAATATATAAAAATAGTTATATGTACTTTCTAATTTGTTCATTTCTTTAATAAATGATTAAAAAAATATAGTATCTACCTCTTTGCATTATTATTAGTATAACGAATAATCTTATACATAAAAATTTTCTAATTCATGCAAGATTTTCAAAAGATATGTATAAAATGTTACAACGAGTCATACATAGAAAAACAGTCATAATAGAATATATATATTAAGATGAGTCTATAAATATATGTTTATAAAGGTATATACTTATATATAAAAATAAATATATTTTATTTTAGTTTTTTTTATTTATGTGAAAAAAATTATTCTCTTTTATATATATATATATATGTAAATAAATGAATAAAACAAATTAGAAGAGCTTTGTATATATAGTGAAGTAAAGTTTTTAGGCAATGATATCAATTTTCAGAAAACTGTAAAAATAATATTCAAATTTTAGTATAAGTTTAAATTGTTTATATTATATAAAGTAATTATAAAAAGAGTATATAATTACCTATAATAAATGATGTTATAATGAATAAAACAATTAGGAATTCCTCTACGTGTTTTTTATTAACTTGGCTATTTAATATAATACAAAATATTTTAAGTGATCAATTAATAAATAAATTGGTGATAACAGGATTCATGAAAGAAGATGTATGAAGGGCCCATGTGGATCAGAAAGGCACCATGATTCATAGAAATTTGGAGAGATTTAATTTGAATATTTTTATTTTAATGAATAATTTAAATAATTAATATCAATTTAAAAATAAAAAGGATGATAATTTACTTAAGTTCAAGATACTTGATGAGTTTTCAAAATTCAGTGAGGTGTCATTAGAAGATTATTTTAATGATTTAAAAAAGTTTTAAATTATATTAATGATAATGGATTTATCTAAAAATGAAAAATATATGTTAATTACTCTTATATGATCAGTATTATAGGAAAAAATATAGAAATAATATTTGTATATAAAAGAACAACAAACATATCACAACTAGATATTAGGATACACAAATTTCTATATGTTAATATGGAGACAATATACTTGATATTTAGGAAGTTTCTAATTAACTAATGAATTGAGTTTCAGAATCTATATATTCCTTTGCATTAAATTATAATACACATGTTGATAGATGTTTGTTTTCTTATGAGCCATTTTCTATAAATGAAATAGGGCTATCAATAAGTTTCAGATGAAAATTTGCAATATATATAAAGGATAAAATTCTATTATGCAAACCAAAAGATAGATTATTTAATAGAACTATGATTTCTATATAGGAATTAGAGAAAATTTTCGATGATGAAAATGCAATAGAAGAAGCAGGAGTATATTCTTTGAATAAGAACATCTAATGAACAGGTGTTTTATTTGTTACCCGTTCAATGGCTTTGCTAGTATTGAACAAAAAAATTGAGAGCATGTAAAAAAAACTCTATTTATATTATTTTTATTAAATTAAAGTATTAATCAAATTATTCACTTTTATTAATTAATATAAAACATTAATTTCATCAGTTAATATCTGTTGTTATTAATATACACAATATCTCATATATATCATATTATTACCTTACAATTTTTATCTTTCATATAAAAAAATACTCTACATTATAATCCTCAAAAAAAAAAAAATATAATGAAATATATCTACATTTTTTTTCATATATTTACTTTTAGAGCAATATTTTTTTAAAACGTACTTACTTTTGGTTAAAATAATTTTTTTTTAGTGTATGTATTTTGTGTGCTTTTTTTTGGTGTGTATATTTTTCCCAAATTTTAACAAGTACAAATAAAAATATTTTTACTCATTTTATTTATTTAAATATTACTTAAAATAGGTAAATAATACTATTTATAGACAAATGTGATATAATGGATTAAATAATATGATATATGCTATTTTTGTGGTGAAGAATTTCATTTAAAAGATATTGTGTTCATTGCAAAAGGAGATAATAAAATTGCAATTTATTTGATAATATATTATCTATACGAAAAAGTAAAATTTTAAAACGTACAATGTATGATATCTGTTTCGTAATAAAAGATAAAAAATATCATATCATTTTAAGGTTGTTAAAGAATGAAGTTAACATAAAAAAAATTAAATTTAATTCAAAAATGTATTGATAAACAAGAAACTTATCTTATGAAACAGAATGAGTAAGTAAAGAAGAGATGTAATAACAAACCAAAAAAAAAAATGTTGAGGAATCTGTTAAAAAAAGTAGTAGATTCAATGGTGCATATAAAATTAGAAATTTGAAAAATAACAGAAACTTCAGGAAAGTGTAGATGAAATTGGGAGAATTGAATCATCTGTTTATACAGAACAAAGTGTGTAAATCAAAAATAAATTTGTTTAGATCCAAAACAAACAGCTGAAATAAATGGAAAGAAAGAATGTTTTTTATTAAAGATCAAAATTATGTATCATGTAAGCTTTATCTACATAGAAATTAAAAATATAATATGATTTTGATTTATTAATTCCATATTCAATGACTTTCCTATAGTATTAAACAAACAGATTAATAAAGGAAATGTAGAGTTGCATCTACTAATTTAATGAATTTAAATATAATTTTAAATGTTATAAACCAGTAAAATGTATCTATATAGTATTCTTCATTGAGAATTTATTGTTGTTAAGAGGTCTTTATTTACTTTAATAAAAGTCCTATATTTTTATTAAAAATTTGAATCTTCATTAATTATTGATTGAGTTTTTGTAACATATATTTTATTTATAATGTTATGAGTTATGTTTAGAAATTTCAAACCGTTGCTTTCAAGTTAACAAAAATAAGTACTTATTAGAAGGAAAATTTAAATTATATAAATACTATAAAACAAGAAAATTTTATTATTATTAATTCAAATTTTCTTATATAAGTTTAAACAAAAATCTTTTACAAAGACACTTTTTAGCCAACAACTCTTCTTTTTAATTTTGTGAACAATGAAATTATTTTTAAAAAAAGTAAAAGTATCTTTTATGTATTTTTTTTAATGACGGAAAGAAAATAAAAAAAAATTTACTATTTTTTTTTTATCTGGAGCTTGAATTTCTATTTGTTTTATATGCATTTGTTACTTTTTACTCTTAAAAAAGTTAATAATTCTCTTTATTAATTGGATCTAGGAATTTCAAGAATTAAATTTCCAGGAATGTTCAATTGGAAACAAGTAAAAATATCAAAAAATTTCTGTTAAGTATGAAGCCTACAAATAAATAAACTCGGATGGGATTTATTATATCAAACATAGTGAAACACCTAATATTCATTGACGATTTTATAATTAGTTGAGATATTCTGTTATGAAAAGTTATGAGAATTATATAAATAGGGAAAATTAAATAGAAAAAGAAGGTCTAGAGGTGTTTGATCAAGAGATGATCCAAAGTTTTGTTGATAAAACTGATTTAAATTTATGTGAAGAAAAAGATAAGTTTCTAAAAGAGCTATAATAGAGTTCTTTAATTTTTGAAAATTAAATAGCGGGAAAAAATAATAAACGTGAATTTTCTATTAAAGTACATGGAAAACCACTGTTATATAGTCCCACATTATTAAATAAGGAAATTTTAGATAAGTTACATTATAAAATTAATGAAAATTTATGTTTAAATGTCATTAATAAAGCAATGCTAGATGTATTTCATATATCGCAGTAGTTAAAAAAAATGATAGTAACTGGAGAGTTACTATTAATTATCGTAATTTAAATAAATATATATTTTATGATTAATGAAAGATTCCATATATGAAATATATATATAAAATATTTCACTGTAATTACTGATTCTCAAAAATAGATCTTAATGATTTTTGGAATATTTAATTAGATGAAGATAGTGAGCAATATACAGGCTCAATGTACTAAGGTATGGAATTTTTGTTTTTCACGTTTTCTTTTAGATTGAAAATCACCAGTATAGAATTTCAAAGGATAATAAAAAATATTTTTACGAAGTTAATTAAGAAAAATTACATAGTTGTGTGTGTTGATGACATCAATGTTCTTAAGAAAATAACTACAGATTTTGAATTATGGAGGGAAGTGTCTAAATTGCCTGTTGATAATAATTTAGGAATATATACAGAAAAACGTAAAATTCTTAAAATATATATTACTTAAGTCAAGTCATAGATCATAAAGTAATTAGACATTCATTAAATAAAATGAAAAAATCATTAAAACTTAGAAACCTAAATAAAAGAAGTAATGAAGATATTTTTTAAGAGCTGCTAATTTCTATATAAATCATATAAGAACTTTTCAGAATGGAATGGAATTTTAAACTAGTTTTGTTAATAACTAAAAGGAAAATGTTTTAATGGAATTTAGAATACAAAAAAATATTTTTTTAAATAAAAAAAAATGGATGAAATAATATATCTGCCATTATGAGAATCTGAAAAACAATTATTTATATTTACTAATTTTGCCAAGTCTTTGAAGCTTTAATAACTCAAATAAATAAGGATAGAAGCAATATTATGTCAATTCACTACATTTTGAAGACAATGAATGGTCTTCAATAGCAAAGGATTATAGTAAAAGAAGAATTATTAGCATTACTTATAGGTTGTGAAATATTCAATATTATATTAAGGTATCTAAAATATCCATTAAAATTGCAAGAATGTAACAGAAATATATTTAATTAATACTAGAATGTTACATAAATGAGAATTAAGAATTCTAAAATTTAATTTAAAACTTAAGCATGTTGAAGTTATTAAAATCATATTATTGATTAGATTATGATTTATTAATTAAATGTTCAATGAATTTATTAGTGTTGAACAAACAGAATAATAAAGGGACTGTAGAAAAATTTCTACTCATTTTGTTTATTATAAAACGAATTATGAATAAAATTATGAATATTTTATAAATTATATTAAATATCAACTCCGTTATTTATTATATATGTTAACTTATACAATACTCGCTTAGCATAATACCTGATGTTTTACGTTTTTAAAATCTCTCACAGGAAAAAAAAATAAAAAAAAGAAAAAAAATTATGTTTTTTTTTAAAAGAAGTTATATCTAAAAAAAACAAAAATTGAAATAAACCGTCACTTATTAACACGTTTATTTTTACGTAATTTTTTTAGTGAGTATAACATAAAGAAAAATGTAATTATTTTTTAATTAGTGTATATAAAAAAAAAATGTATTATATATATTTTTTTTTATTATTTTGTCTATAAATAGTATTATCAATCTAATTTAAATGATATATGAATAATTAAAATAAGTAAAATAATTTTTATTGGTGCATGCTAGAAAAACAAAGGAAATTTGCACATTAGATTTAATAATTATCCTCTAGTTGACTTTGCTAGTATTGAAAAAAAAAAATTAATAAGGAGGATATAGAGAAAGCCTTAATCATTTTATTTTTATTTAATTGAAATTTAATTTAAAGCATTAATTTTTATTAATTAGCATAAAATAATAATAGCATTAGTTAATTACTATTGATAATTTACACAATATTTTATGTATATCACATTTCTACCTTTCATTTTTAATCTTTCATAAGAAAAGAATTTTTTTTTTTTAAATATAATTGTAAGTACATAAAAAAAAAATAATAAAATAAATATGCATTTTTTTTTAATGTATTTCCTTTTAGAAAGGTATTTTTTTTTTTTTATTTTTAGTGCATGTATTTTTTTTTTTTGTCTATGGGTTTATGTCTTCACATTTTTTGTGTATTTTAACATATACAAATAGAAGTTTTTTTATTCATTTCATTTATTTAAATATTATTTAAAATAGGTCTATAATGCTGTTTATAGACAACATCCAAACACGTATACTAAAAAAAAAAGTAAGTACACAAGAAGTATGTACAGTGAAAAAAAAAAATACGTACACTAAAAAGAAAATACTTGCACTAAAAGTCACAAAAAAATTAATATATTATATTTTTTTTTTGTGGTTCATAACTCTGACTTAAAAATAAAAAAACTTTGATAAAAAAAAAAAAAAAAAATTTTCGTTTTTTTGGTGTATAGATGGTTTTGAATATATTTTTTTTTGTGAAAGGCTAAAAATGTAATGTTAAACATTATAGCTTATTGTGTAAATTAGCTTTGTAAATAACTTTGTAATTAATACTTGTTATTAATTAATAAAAATATATAATTTGTATAATATTTTATTTTAATTAAATAAAATAAGTAGAATTTTCTGTATATGCTTTTTATTAATTTGCTTATATAGTATTTTATTAAAAGTATTGAACAGTCAATTTAAAAATAAGGTTAATAGGATTAATATTTAATAATTTTTTGAAAATATCTAATTTATTACAGATGCATTTTTTTTAATTATAATTCAGAGACTTCGTTTTTCATAAGATAAAATTTGTTTTAATTCAAATATAAATGCTTACTTTTTTTTAGAGATGAATCAAAAAAAGAATTATAAAAATATATTATATATAGCTTTACAAAATTCGCATAATTTTCTTTAGAATTATATTTTTCTAATCTATACAAAAATAGCTACATATGTAAATTCTAATGAAATATTGAGTAAATGAAAAATTAAATAACATAGAGGAAAACGTTTTGAATGTATCAAAATAAAAAAAAAAAAAAAAAAAAAAAAAAAAAAAGAAAAAATTCAAAATATAAAAGTGCATTATATATTCATATGAGCATTAGATATATTTTATCCCGTAAAATGATTTTATTTTATTTTTAAAAAATATTTTATAATTTTTTTTTGAACTATTTAAGGAAAATTTTTGTCAAGTTAATAAAAGGATGATAACCTTTTTCAAAGTCTTATGTATACACTACTAAATGTAAAATAAGACATACTTATATTTGTCTTATATATTAATGTAAATAACAATTTAATAGTAACAGAGTCTCAATAAAAAGAAAGTGCATATTTTTAAAAGAAAAAAAATAATTCAATAACTTATTTTAATGTATAAATTTTTTTTTAAGAGAGAAATATATGATATTTTTTATAATGTTTCAAGTGAATTTTGTAGAAATTTCTTTTATATTTTGAAAAAAAAGTAAAAACAACAATTATAAAATTTCTCTTCATTATATATTAAGTATTACGCTAATGTTGTATATGAAAAAGTAAATATGATATTAATTATTAGATGAATTTTACATACATAGCGATTTTAAATGTACATAATACACAAATAAATATTCTAAGGAGAAGTATTTCAAAAAAATAATATTATGATCTGCAAATTTATTTTAATTAGTAAATGACTTTTAAAATGATAATAAAATATTGGCTTAAAGATAAGTAAAAAAATTAACATTAATTCTAAAAAAAATGTGTATATATTTTTAATAATTATGAGATCCAAGCTCGTTCAAATACTTATAGTTAAATATATAATTTTAAAAAGCTTACTAAATGATTACGAATGCATTTTTATAAATAATAAATATGAACATATATATATCACATAATTTATATAAAAATTATTTTGAGGAATTTTATTTTAATACACAATTTTTGTAGCTTAATTAAAATATGAGATAAAATTTTAAATGATATATTTTTTTTCATATATAATATTAATTTAAATGAAAAAAAATAAAGCCGTTAATTATGCAATAAAAATTATTATAAAACATGTTTATATATGCATATAAATTGAATGAAATATATTTAAAACTATTTTTTATAATTTTCTATGAAATTTCTTTTTTTTTATATCGATTTCTTCTTATACACTTGTAGTGTCTTCTGTTTTTTCTCTTGTATTATTTCTTCTACATTGCGTTTGATTATGTGTCTACAACAAAATTTAAAAAATATATTTTAATTAAAAGTTTATTTTTTTTATAGAACGATAGTGCAAATTAAAATAAACAATTAAGAAAAAAAAAAAAAAAAATCATAAATATATAAATATGAAATTTGTCTTACATCATTATTTATTTTATGGATACAAAATTTGAGTAAAACAATAAGGATAAATAGTACAATGCATACTAATATTAAAGTTAATAACGTTTTATATGAACCTGCAGATTCATCTGATGAATTATGTTTATGATTTACATGCAAGTGATGATGTGATGAAGAACTTGAACTACTAGTAACACAGTTAGATAATGAAGAATTGGTTAACATATTGTGACTTGTATTCATTTAGCTTATTTTTAAAACAAAAAAAAAAAAAAAATTTATGAAATTTTATTGTGAATTTGTTTTTTTGAATTAATTATAATATTAAATTTGTTTCTGTATAAAATTTATATTTCTAATTGAAGAAAAAACTATAATAATAATTACGGTTGATAGTGATAGAATAAAAAATAATAAAATATAAAAATATAAAAATTATCTTGAAGTGTTTCACCTAATTTTTTGTTTCCATGAGAAAAACATATATATATTAAACTTATCAATATGTTTATAAAACTTCTAAATTAAATAATAGTTATTAAATTCCTGTTAGAATAATTTTTATTTTCATTAATTCTATTTAGAAATATAAACTTCATCAAATTTTATAAAATTCAACTTTTTTTGTTTACTGCCTTATTTATTAAATATAAATTTTTAAACATTAAATAATTACCCAAGAAGACTGCATAACAATTGTAGAAATGCAATGCTTAAATATATTTCAAAAATTCTTGTTAATTTTATATTAGTATAATTTTAAATTTTGTTTATACAAATAAATAAAGGAAAAACAAAAGGAATGGAAATTTCATTTATGGAATTAAATTATTATCCTTATTTAAATTTTTTGATTACGTCCTAAGTAAATATAGAAAAGAAAAACATTAATAAAAATATAAAAAAATTATGTCATTAATGCATTTTATTTTTAATAAGCTCTTTTTAATTTTATATATATCAAATTTTTTACTTATTTATTTTTTTTTTTTAGTATTCATAACAGTATAAATTAATGTGTTACCATTAATATGTTAAACATGTTTATTCATACATATTTAGTTTAATTTTTCTTATATCTTTTTTAAATTCACAAAAATTTGTTAAAATATATTTTCTACTTTATCATTTATTCATATATATTTTAGCTTTTTTTTGATTTTTTTTTTTTAAACTCAAAAAAAAAAAATTATATTGCAAAAAGAATAATATATTGTTTCTCTATTCTACTATTTCTACTTTTTTTTAAAAGTAATTTATGCGTATATTATAAAATATACAATTATAAAAAATCATTTTTAAGTTACTAAAGAAACTTTTTTGAATACATGCAATTAATGTATACTGAGTAATTTTATTTACATTCGAATACAATTATAATTAGACACGTTAATAATTTAAAATTTAAAATTGTAAAATGACTCTAACATTAAAGATAATTTCTACGAAAAAATTATTAGTATATCAATAGACTCATTCTTTTTGTAGTATTCATTATTTTTAATTAATTATTATTATATATTTTTTTTTCCTTTAGAATTGCTTTGTTTCTTTAGCATTTTAATTTTAAATATATATTTTAGTCATCAATTTTAATTAATATACTTTGCATTACTGTTATAATTTCACTTTTAAGACAATTCAGTTATTTAAAAATTTTTTTTTATTTTAATATAATTTTATTTATCATTAAAATAAAGAAAAAATTAAAAAACACAATTACAAAAAGTATTTATTAAAACTATTAATCATTGTTATATTAAATAGAGGATTTTATTGTTGAATGTTTTTAAAATATAAGGAATATGTTCAAGTGAAAAAAAATATTTAATTGAATTGCAGAAGTAAATTTTTTTTTTTCATTTTATTGTTACTACCATTATAGTTAAAAAAAAAATTCTCTAAAAAAAAAAATAGAAATAATTTAAAAATTCACATTCATTAAACATTTCTGACATAAATTTTGTATAGTCTTATCTTTGAATATATGACAATACAAATAATAATAAAAAATGATCGATATCTTATTAAAATGAGGAATATTTTTTGTAATATATATTAACATAAAATTATTAACATTTTAATAATTACTATTGCTAATGTAAAAATACCAAAGTTTCTTTTTTATTCCTCATGGACAGATACATAATACATTTCTGAGATGCAAAATGGTATGTTTAAAAATACCATAGTAAGCTATTTATTAATTTTCTTTTTAAAGATTTTTGTATTGAACATATAAATTAATAAAGATAATGTATATATATCTTTATTTATTCTAAAAATACGATCAATGAAAATAAGTTAGCTTTATAAGATTACATTAAATAGTAGATATAAATAGCTTATTTCATATAACATTTATAATTCTTTAAATATAGATATGTTAATATTTTTATTATTAACACATTGAATATTTTATAGAGTTTATAGGACTATAAAAAGTATATTAACTTTATTTTTAGTTAAAATAAGAATGACTGTAAAATAGATTCAGCTTAATTAGTGTAAGATAAACTAGTGTAATATATATATTGAAATGTATGCATTAAAAAAAAAATGTACGCAATACCACATTTTTGGTTTGTAAATATAAAAAAAAAAATTATACAAACATATATGTATCAATGATAAATCTTTTTTTATTATTGCATTGTTATTACGTCCTAAAAAAAACATATATTTTTTTTTTTTTATGTAAGCAAATTTCAGGGTAATACGTGTAACAAAAATACACTAAAATTATGTAAAATATTAAATTTGTTTTGTAAATATTCATTTTATTTTAAAATAAATAATAAATTATAAAATATTTTATTGAAATTATAAAATTTTTTTTTTATTTATGTATGTAGATTTTACTCTATATTCTCTCTATTAACTTGACTATTCATAGAACAATAAAAATTTTTAAGTGTTCATTTAATAAAACATTTATATAATTTAATAGAAAATTACTAATTATTTTTATTGAAGTTAAAATTCCCATTATAAAAACATTTTATTATTTATAAAATAATATATATTCTCAACAAATTAATAACTCTTAAAAAATTAAGATGTTCATCAAGTAAAAAAAAAAAAATAAAATTAACTCTAAGCGCAAATACAACAATTAAAAACAATGAAAAAAAAAAATAAATATATTTTATTCTTTCTTTTTTTACAAATATATGGTTTATGGCTCTTCACATACTGTTGTAGTGTGTTAAACAGTCAAATTAATAATGATCATACAGAGTGATCTTTATTTATTTTATTTATAACAGTGTTAACTATAAATATTTATGTGCTCTTTAAATAATTAAACAGTATAATATAAAATAAACAGTTAATTTTTATATAAAACTTAAAAGCTATATTATTAATGCTATGATAAAATTTAATCATTGTTAATGTTAAAACACTTATATTATAGTTTATATAATTTTTGAAAACTATTGCTTAATATTAAAAATTTAAATACTTCAAATCTAATGATATTAGACAAAATGAAGCTATATCAATTTTTTATCCATTTGTTTATGTGTAGCAAAAATAAAAAATTCAATCTTAAAAAAAAATTACTAAGAAATACATCTGTTTTTTTTTAATATTAACTTGTATACACACCTTAAAACATGTATTTTAATATACATATCTTAATTTGCATACTTTTACACATACACTTTTGTATACGAATTTTTTTTTAACATTTTTCATGAAATAGCAAACTTTTATTCATAAATTTTTTATAATAATAAAGATTCAAATAAGTCAATAATATTCTTTACTGATTATAATACAACACATTTCCCTAGTTGTTAATTATTGCCTTGAGTACTTTGCTATATAACTATTTATATAACATTTTTTTTTTTATTAATTCTTTTATTTAAAAGGTTAATAGCACTTTATTGGTCATCTGTTGGTTTAGCATATTGGTAAATGAAGCAAATTCAAATTGTTTTATTTAAGACTTTTTAAAATTTTCTTGGAAATCTAGAAAAAGTTTATAATCCTTTTATTAACCAATAAGTATAATTTAGAAAAAAACTAAGATAATAAAATATATTTCACCAATTATGTTTTAATTTAATATTTTTATTTTTCATGATATAAAGACACTTCAATGATAAATTCATTAATTATACATATAAAAATGTAACAAAAAAACATATAAAAAAAATTACATTTCTCTAAAATAAAATGAAAAAAGAATTATTTTATGTCTGGATTTTATCCAGATTTAATAAAATAGAAACTTTCTAGGTACATATAAATACTATGTTTACATATGTATTTTCAATTTGTTGAGATTCATAGTAGAAAAATATCAACATAAAAAAACATTAGTAACCTTTTTAATCTCCATTCTGAGTCACTTTGAGAAAAGTAGAAGGCTGTTATTTTGAAAAAGCTTTTTCTTTGATATTCTATATCATATAGATGCTTTTATATATCTCATTACTTATATTTATACTTCTGAATTATCTATAAATAAATGAACGTTATTACTATTTATATATACATAAATAATTCTTGTACTTTTATGACGAAATGAAAATTACTATTTTTAGGCTTATTATTTTACTTGAATTAAGGCTTTTATTTGAATCTAATGAATATATTTTGTTTTACTATATAACAATTTAATTTCAATAGAGAATATTTGTATTTCTTTTCCTTAATAATAATAAAATAAGTTTCTTTTGTAATTATATTTAGTCTATGATTAACTCACTAAATGTTCAAAGATATACATAGCATATTTAGGAAATAATTTAATAAATAGAATATTGAATAGAATCTATTAATTCTGTTTATTATAAAAATAGTTTTGTAACAAATACAAAACTTTTATATAATTACATTGAATGACATGAAATATATAGTTTATTTCCTATAATATTTATAACTTTCTAAATAAAAATAAGATAATTAAACAGTTTATTATTTTTATTATATTAACACTTTTAAAAGAATCATTTGTCTAATTTAATTAATATTTATTATTTTTTTTACTAAAACTAAATTTTCACTATAGATACCTTTTACTATATATAAAATTATCTTTATTCTTTATGAATTTATAATATTCCATAAAATAAATACTTAAAAAAAATAAAAACAAAAATAATAATTTATCCAAAATAAATGATTAATTTTTTTCATAATCAAATTCTATTATTTATAAAAAAATATATTCTTCTAAATTGTAATAATTAAGAAAAAGAACATAAACCTTAACAAATATGTCACAGAAAAAAAAATAAAGTATTTCTTTTTATAAATACCTATACAATAATATTTTCAATTAAATTGTAGTATTTGCTTATATATACATAATATGCATCTAGGTAAGGGCATTTTAACCTTTTTGATAATAAAAATTATTAGTTGTATGTATTATTCATAACCATGCAAGCTCTAGTAAAAAAAAAGAATAAAAAATAACTATAAGTTTTTTTTTATTTCTTTTTTAGGATAAAGAGATTATAAAAAAAATAAGAATAAAATTATTTTTAGAAAATGAATTATATTAAAAAAATTTAAGAATTAATTAGATATTTTAAAAAAAAAATTTTGTACTTACATTAATAGAATTTTCATGTTTATGGAAATTATTTAAATTAATTTTGTTTTTTAATAATTAGTTATTTTTGTTAATTTATAAGAAATTGACATGAGCTTCTGCACATTAATTATAAAATTAGAAGTTAAGTATTTTTAATTAAAAATTGATAATTAATAAGGATTTAAAATTTTAATAAAAATAAGGATTTTCATTAAAGTAAATAGATATTAAATGAATTAGACTAGTAATTTATTAATTACTTATTCAATGACTTTGCTAGAGTATTGAGTTAACAAATTAATAAGGAACATATAGAGGAAACTATATTTAAAATAAAATAAAATAAAATAGGTGAAAATGATTTTTCTCTTTCAATTGATATAAAATATTAATCATATTATTTATTTATTATTTAAGTTAATTTATACAATACTTTATAATTGTAATTTTTGACATTACATTTTTAATATTTCATAGAAAACAAAAATATTTCATATTGTGAAAAAAAAAAAAATTATTTTTTTTTAAGAATAAAAATAAAAAAGCAAAACTACCATCATTTTTTTTTTAAATTTCTTTTATAAGCGAGAATCATAAACCTAAAAAAAAAAAAAATAAAAAAATATATTTTTTTTATAATTGTAAGTATTCATAAAAAAAAAAAATATAATGTAACATATATTTATTTTTTTTTATGTACGTATTTCTTTTGATACACACATTTGGATTTACATATTTCCCCTCCTCCACTAGCACTCATCATGTGCAAGTAAAAATGTTTTTATTTATTTCACTTATTTAAATATCATTTAAATTAACTCGACAATACTATTTATATACCAATAGTACGCACTTTCACTTTTTACAATGCATACACTTTGCCTTTGTTTTTGAAAACCTTAAACTAGGTAAAAGAATCTTTTGCATATTTTCATTAGACGTAAGTTTATTAGACATTTTGACCTTTTATGTCTTACTATATTTTTGGATATTGAACTAACACCATATATGAAAACCAAATGTAATACTATATTTGTAAATTTTTCCGCTTTTTAACATAGTAAGATGATTATTTAATGTACAATTTAAAGGGTACGGATAAAAGAAAATATTAATATTATTACTATAGCAGTTTATTTAATTTAATGTTTCTCACTTTTATAATGAATTGTAAAATAACATTAAATTACTAATTAATTACCATATTTATATACGATAAAATATAGCGATGGAATAAATTAAAAAGAACTAACATAATAAATTACCTAGGACATAAAAATTTTTTAATCTTATGTTCTTGTTTTTCATTGTACAAAAGTAATGCATTAGTTACTGTAAAAAAACAAAATTATTGAAGAAAAATTTAGGAATAAACATTTTATGTCTTAGTTTTATTGAGGTCTTATTTTTCATTTATTTTAAAGTACATATATGGTTTATTTACATGCTTACGTTTACCTTTTTTGTATTAATTAATAAGATATTAAGAACAGAAGATTATTAAAAATTATTTAATTTACTAATAGAATAATGCAGTTATAAGTGAATTTGCATATTAGAATAATTTTACAAAATTATAGTAATTTAATGAGAAAATATATATGTATATATATATATATATTTTTTTTGTTAGAATTTGAAGTTAATTATTTGTATCAAATTTTTATTTCTTCTCTTTTTTATTGAATATTTTTTAATGATTTTAATACCATGTTATAAAGAAAATACTCATATTTAACAAAGACGTATATTTTATAATACAAGAAAAGTAAATTTAGTAGGTATATTTATATATAAAATTGTTATATAAAGTAGTATATGTATAGAATATCTAAAGATTTTAGTTACATATTTATTTTAAAATCCCCTTAATTTTTTTTTTTTATCATTTCCAAATTATACTATTAACCTTAAAAATGAAATGTATTATTCATATTAAATTATTTTATTAATATATATATATATATATTATTTTCATTACTATGTTTATGAATATTAAAAAGAATATTTATACATATTATTTATATCATTGAAATTCACGTATTGGTTAATAAAAGGCTTCATTAACCTTTTTGGCTATAAAAGAACTAGCTATGTGGAGAATACATAGTTAGTTGTGCTAACTAAAAAAAAAAAAAAAAAAAAAAAATTATTGGAATTTTTTTTTTGAGAAATGTTTCTTTCGAAAAAGATAAAGATAAAAAAAAAAAAATAAAAAAAGATTTAATTTTTTTTTTTTTAGAGAGAGAAGAGAATCGGAGAGAGAGATTTTTTTTACAAAAGATAAGGATATTTTTGTAAAGTGTTTAATTTGCATAATATTTATATTTTGAATTTGTGAGAGAAAATTTTATACGTATGAAGATAAAATTTTCACGTAATTAATATGCATATAATTTATTTGCATTTTTAATAAGTATTTGTGTTTTGTTAATTCAATAGCAATATAAAATGATTGCTGAATATAACTCATAATAAATAAACTAATAATTATAGTCAATTAATAGTTAATGTTAAATAAGTGTTTAAATTTTTAATAAAAATAAGGATTTATTTATTAAAATAAATAAATACCTTTTGAAATAAAAGGATGATGAACGAAGTAGTTTATGATTAAAGATCATTCGTTCAAAGCATATAAAAATATACATAAGTATAAGAAAGTCGTAGAGTCATCTCTACATGCTCTTTATTAATTGGTTTGTTCAGTACTCTAGCAAAGTCTCCGAACGCCCAGTTAATAAATCACGTATGTACTAACATAAATTCTTTTAACATGTTATTACACTATGTATATACAAATACATTATTTGCACTTAATCAATAAAAATTATTATAAACCTTTTTAATTATTCAACAGGAAAAAATCTAATTGTACTAAAAATTTTGTTGTGTATGAAAGATATTTGAGAGAATGCTTTAATTGCCCAATTTAAAGGAATTATATGAATTTTAAAAAGTAAGCACACTAAAAAAAATTTTATTATATATTATTTTTTTTTACAATTATTTTATTTTAGAAAGTAGTATTATATATAAGTATATAAGAAAATGATGATTTTTTTTTGAGAATTATTTTATTAATAATGATGAAAAGAAATAACATTTTATAACTTAAATTTTTGTAAAATACGAAATATATATATATTATATTATTCATTTATTTTAAATATTAAATATTTAAGTTTTAATAAAAATTACTAAATATTGTTATCAAATTATATAAACATATTTTAGGTTATTGTATTGAGAATAATAAAATGTTTAGTTAAAATAATTTCAATTAAATATTATATATACAATATAAAATAAATTTTTTATTTCATATAACATTGTACATATTTGAAGATTACATATATAATCTATAATAATTAATTTTTCAATAGATAGAATTAAAGAAGTCTACATCTTTATTAATTTGATTATTCAGCATAGTATAAAAATCATTAAAAAGTTAATAATTCAATATTGAATAACCTTGATTTATATTACATTGAGTACATATTTTATATATATTATCTAATTTAGAAAGTCATATATATGTACATTATATATATAAGTTCATAAATAATATTTTTATAAATATTTTATTCTTAATTATGTAATTAATGTGAACATTGATAAAAAAAACTTATATTTTTAGAATATCATTTATGAAACCTTGTGTATAATGCTTAAATGATCAAATATACTATTATTCTTATACTGTTTGTAAGGTACTTTTCTTTATTATTAGTTAATATTTTACATAACGAATATTTTTTTATTATAAATAAATAAAATTTTATCATATATTGTTATTCGCTTTATCAAACTTTATTAATTGCATTGAATAATTAGAATATATATGGTATTTATAAAACCACTTAAAAACAAAAATTAACTTTTAATAAATTACATGCCTAAGAATAGCATGCAACTATATGAAGTAATATAGAGTATAGTATGTTAGTATTTTTATTATATATGCAGTTATAACATGATAAGTATTTTATAAGAAATATTCATATTAATAAATTTAGAAAAAATTAATACATAATTGTATATTTTAAGTTAAAGAAAAGTAAGGAAAAAATATGAAATAAGTGAATTTCAATATTTATAAATTTATAATAACAAAATTTAAAATTTATTATTTATTTTATTTTATTTTATTTTTAATTTCTACATTTTATATGCCTTAATATTCACCTATTTACCTACAATTAAAAGAGGATAAATCACAAGAAATAAATTTAACGATAATAATGCATTTTTTTTTTCTTTTTGATAATTTACCAATGTAGAAAGTATATCTAACATCTATAGTTTAAAGAATCCTAGATATAATTCACTGATTAATATTTTTGTTGTACATCAATGAATATTTTTTTTGAGGCCAAAGATATTACATTATTTTTATCCGAATCCAGCAAAGAATTATTTTAAATAAAAATTTTTTAATACCTCCTTTCAACTATAGTTTTTTCCTATTTTTTTTTTAAAAATTATAGTACTTTAATGTTGTAAAAAATTAACTCTCTTTGAAATAATAAAAAAATTTTAAATGGACATCAAGTTAAAAGGATTGTTTTAAACACCCATGATTAGATGAAATGTGTCAAAAAATATTTTAGAATATTAAACCATTAAACTATTAGATTTGTTAAAAATATAGTAATATAGCATATTAACTGTCAATCACGAATATATTTTAACATAAATAATAAAAATGGCTTCTTTCCTAGTAGCTTATAAATCTCGTAAATACATAAATAAAAATGGTTCTTTTTCAATTATTACATAAAAATAGCAAATGCAATAAAAAAAATGGTTCTCTTCTAGTAATGCATAAAATATTAAATGTTTTAATAATTGCTTTTTTATAAATTAAAAATAAAAATCATAAACTATGTTACTTAAGTCATATATAGAACCAATAAATTATGAAATGGTTTTAACAATTTACTCTTTTAAATGAATTTTCAGAGAAAACATTAATTTATGAAATTAACTAATTTTGGTAATACCATTAATAAAGGGAGTTGTTTTATTGAGGCAAATTTCATTTTTTTTACCTTCTTTAAGTAATGTAAAGAAAATTACCATTTCTATTTGTAATAAAGTTTTTTGAGTAAAAATATACGTTAAATGAAACATATTTTTTGTAATAAAAGAAAACACAAAAGTTATCTGAAAAAAATAATCAGAATTTAACGCCTTTTATTTGATAATATATTGAATTAAAATTATTTAATTGTTATTTTTATGTAAATATAAAAGTAATTAAAAAGATAATTAAATAAATGGATAAATAAAAAATAAACAAATAAATAAAGTAATGCTTTATTCTTGACTTCATATGTTACATATTTTTACACACAATTATTTAATTTTATTATTTATTAGAAGTAAAATAATTAACGTTTTATATGAGTTGCATGAATTAAGTATTAATTAATTTTTTTATTTAGATAAAATTTCTAAAACTAAAAGAAAAATAATAAAATATAAAAAATTATAAATTTTAAAGTAAGAAGATTTATAAATTGAAGAATGTTTATATGAAAAAAAAATAAATTATTCATTTAAAATATTATTTTATAAAAAGAGTTGTATTTAAGCAATGAACACATATTAATTCTATTTAAAGCAAAAAATAAAAAAAGTAGGAACGTTGTTAAGATGAATTTATTTTATTTTATATAATTGATAATATTCATGCACAGAATATAACATAGATTTGTTAATACATAAATTCGAATAATTAAATTTCATTTGAATATTTATTATTTTATAATATGTTTTGAAAGTTAATTATAATTTCGAAAGAACATACAGAAACATTTAATGTTTATTAATATGAATATTCATATAAGAATATTAAAAACTCTACATATTTTGATATACTGTTAAATTAAAAATACAGTATTTTATATTTAAAAATATAAATAACATACAAAAGACTTAAATATATTTATTATTTTTAGTTGTACCGAATACAAAGAAAAAGATTTTTACTAGTCTTTTGATAAAACTTTATTATATGAAAATAATGATATAATGAATTTTATTAAATAAACAAAGATGAATTTACTATTTATAATTCTTTACTTGATTCCATTGAAAGGAATATTTCAAATATTTAAAATAAATAGTATTTATTACTTGATTTACTTTTTTTTACAATTTTTCATGATAGCTAACACTTCTATCTCAGGAAATCATAAGAAAGATAAACCCCTCGGTTTAAACATAAATGTGTACATATTTTTTTTTAGATATTTATGCAGATAAATATTTTTACTTCAAATAATATATATGTATAACTTTTTTCTATTTTTAGTCATGATTCTCCTACAATTTCGTGTAATGAACAACCTATGTTATGTGATATGAGAACAAGAATTGAAACGCATAAAAAAGAATTTAAACCGAAAATTCTTTCTTTTGATTCAGAATATTTTTTTGAAGATTCTCAAAATTCCCCCCTTGATTCACCTACAGAATTGTATTTATTTTATTTTATTTTATTTTTACAAGTTAAACTTTTTTTCATAAAGTTACATTTTACATACATATTTAATTTTAAGATCAAATTTAGGCGTTAATAGTAATGATTATCGACAAAACATAAACATTTCATCTAATGAAGATAATGAAGAAAATACAGAATATAATATGATAAAAGAGAAGACCTGCAAAGAGAAAAGCGAAGAAGATATGAATCATGAGGGTAGTAAAAATACTGCTAGTTGCAGCAGTAGTCCAAAATATATTATGTATAAATATAAACATATTTAATTCTATTCTAGACCTCAGTTATTTGTTATTTTAATTAAATATTTTGCTTTTAATTTTTCATATTTTTAGTTACGATATAAATTTCGATATTGATAAATCAAACGATGAGGTACCAAATAAAATAGTAGAAGATATTAATAATTATCTAATAGAAAATGTAGAGGCTTATGCAAAAGAAGATACTGATGAGGAAAGCCAATTTTTTATAGAAAATTTTTCCTTTGATTTATTTCAAAATATGTATATATATATTTTTTATATTTTAACTTGTAAAATATTTTTGTGTATATATTTTAAATGTAATTTTTATTTTTCTTATTTTTAGTTTCGATTTAAATAATACCAGTTCTGAAGAAAAAATTTTGAAATCTTCAGTAGCGGAAAATTCCGAAGAAAATAAAACTTTAGATGAATTTGAAGATATTCATCTTGATTTGCTAGAACCTTATGACGTTTTAAAAAATCCTATTGAATCACTTATACATATGTATCCATTTTTTTTTTCTTTGGGAATATTTATAAATAAAATATATTGTTTTAATTAAATAATATATATTAATTTATATTTTATTTTATTTTTAGTTATGGTTTAGATGAATGTGATGATGATCAATCAAGTACAGATAATTCAGAGAAAAGAACAGTCCCAGAGGATATCAGACAAAGATCAAATGAAACTAAATCTGTTAAAGGATATGGTAGTGGAAAAAAAATTAGTAAAAAAGATACGAAAACTTCAAGTTATAAATCCAAGAAAAAAGAAACAGATGATTATGATAGTGAAGATCTTAAATGTTTTTTAAAAATAATTTCCCATGATATTTCTGTACGGGAGTTAGACCATATTTCAAGTGAAACATTTCAAAATATACATGATATATTAAATTCTATAAAAAGTAATTATAATAAAATCATAAGTGAAATTAATGGAAGCATGCAATCTTTAGCAATACTTGCAGATGAAGAATTGAAAAATATTGATTTGAAAGCTTTACAAGAAATGGAAAATTGTTATAACCGTCTACCTAAGTATGTAGATAAATCGTTACTAGATTTATACTATCATATTATATTATCTAAAAATAATACATACCATATAACTCGTAATAAAGCAGAAATAGTTACAAGTATTAAGAAAGCTTTAGTCCTTTGGGAAAAATTATTAAAGCAACTTGATTTCGCACAGGAAATTACTAGAACCTTAGCAAATATTATAGATAATTTTACATACACTAAAATTTTTTTTAGTATTTCAATATTTTCAGAAAATTTAAATTGTTTTTCAGTTCTTTTTGAAGAAATGGAAAATTTAATAGAGAGTATTTCTAAATCAGTTAATGATGGATTTTCATCACATAATAAAACTAAAATAGAAATTGCTAAAAAATCTTTATATGATGTTAACAGAAAAACTCGTGAAATTTACAAGAAAAGCTCAAGTAGTTGTTTGAATATGCTTAGAATGATGGATTTTTCAGGAAATGATAATAATATATTATTAGAATTTATTTTTAATAATATATATGAAGAAAATGAGAAAAGCAAAAAAATTATAGAAAGTATTATGGAAAAATATGAAGATAAAAACACAATAAAAATGGTTCATAATTTTTTTTCAAAGGAAAGAGAAAGAATTTTAAAATATAAAAATTATTCTTCTACCCTTTTTTGTCCAAGTGTTAGTAGAGAAAGTATGAATAAAAAATCTTTACATGACATAATAAACAACCCTTGTACATCAAAAATATTGCAATCATTATATCAACAATTAAGAGAGTTAATGGGAATATCAATTATTCGTAAGCAAGCAGATAGTATTTTAATGATATTAAATTCATTGAATGATATAAATTTGGAAATGAGTCATTATGTTAGACCAAAAACGGGAACAATAACAGAAAATATAAGTTGGTTAAATTTATATTCAAAAATACAAATACAAAAAGATAAATTTGAAGAAGTTAAATTAAATATGAAACATTTATCTTATTTTAAATCTTTAAGAAAAAATATATTAGATGTCAGTGAAGCAATAACACAAGGAAAAAGTCAATTAAAATTAACCCATTGTTCTTTTAATCCGATTGTACGTGCAATTCAGGATGATGAATCTAATGCAATAGGTCTTAATGGGAGAAGAAAAATTCAGAATTATCATATTTTGTTCTCCCTTTTTTACATGAAAAAAATTTTGGAATTGTGCAATATAAGAGAGATTTCCTAATACTGTATTATATATATGTGTATACATAAATAGAAATAAAAATAGCTTATATATAAATTTCTTTTGAAAAAGAAATAAATATACAATTTTTATATATAAAAATTCTTAAAAATACTGATAGTTTAGAAATAAAATAAGTCTTTCTCTTTTTTTAAAGAATATACTTATATTAGATTGACGATACACTATTCATTAAATATAAAAAAGGAAGAATTTTATCATAGGTGTATAAACAAAAAGAAAAGAAAAAAAAATGTCATCAAGAATCTTGTTTGTAAAAATAATTATGAGAAAAATATTCTCCTATTAAGATATTATTTAAAGTAATTTAAAAAAATATAGCTTTTTTAATTTATTTATAAAAATACCCATTATATATAAAATATAGTTTAATAAAAATATTTTATTCAAATAAATCTTATGTTTTTAATGTATTATATTATGACTGAATCCCTATGATAATTATATATAAAAACGATTGTAGTTTCATGAACATTGTAAAAAAAAAAAAAAAAAAAACGAACAGATCTGTATAAATATTTATAATATACATAATTATGTGCTATAAAGAATAAAAATGAATAATATTTTTTACATATATAGATTTTTAAAAATGAAATATCTTTTTTTCACTCTTTTTAGATAGAGTTAAATTATTACATTATACATTTAAATATAGATAATACAAATATTTATATAAATTAATAGTATAAATTATTATTATTTTTATTTTTTTAAAATTAATAAATTTAGTCTATACATAATTTTAATATATGAAATTTATTTAATGAATTTTTTTTTACTAGTTTATCATAAAGAAACTTCAACATAAGATAATATAAACATATGTCTAATGAAATAGAAGAAATTAAAAGAAAATAAAAAAAATAAATGGAATAGATAATGTATAAATTTTTTTTCAATTCCTAATAATTAAGTCTAAAATTATTTTCCCCCTTTTTTTATGATATTGCTTTAATGAATGTAAACAAAAAGAGAATTTTGTTTTTTTATATAAATTATTTAAAGATATGAAAAATAAAAAAGTTTAATTTAGAGTTTATACCTTAGATATATTAATTTAATATACATTTTATCTTTATATAATTTTTTTTTCATTTTTTTTTTTTTTAAAATATTTATATTAAAAATTCTACTTTATTTCATTTGTAAAAAACTTATTTTATAGCTTTTTCTTATGGAAATATAAGAGCGAAAACGTTGCAATATTGCCTTTTTTTACTATAATCATTAAAATATGATAGATTCAAGGTAAAGTAAAAACATAAATTTTGAAGTTAATTAAAACCACAATCGATGTTAAAATAAAAATAAATAAATAAATATAATATAATATATATATATATATATATTGAAGTTATGAACTATGGATTCACTTACATTTATGGTGCATTTATGAATTATATAATTTAGAAGTATTATTAAAATAATTACAAACCTACCGTATTGTAATGAAAGGAAAATTGAATACGTGAAAATAATATAAATAAATCAACTTTTTTTTGAAGTATTGCTAGAAAACATTCATTTTAATATATATAATATTTATGAAATATATTAAAAATTATAATTTACTTGAAAATGTGCTCCCATTATATTATTTAGATCTTAAGTAAGAAAAAACATATGATTTAAATAACAAAATATTACAATATATTATAAAAAATATTTTACAAATAATACATGAAAAAAAAAAAAAGAAAATCAATATTTTTAAAATAAATGTCCATAAAACTAATAGAACATTTATTTTATTCTTCATCTTTGTATATTTTGTGCGTTCACATCTGCATCCCTATTAATTGCGTTTTTAATATTGTCTCTTATATATCTTTATTTTACATATTTATAATTGACTCTGATTATTTTAAGATATGATAAATTTGATTATAGGACCTTTAAAAACTCTTCAAATTTTCTTTAACCTCTTCATTTATTCTTATTTTGATTCTCTTACCCTGTTACTAAGTTTTTATCCTAGATAATTCTCTTGAAATAATTCCTTTTATTAACGTGTCAATTGCTAATTAATCAACCAATTGCTTCTTTAATTATAATAGAAAAATTTTAATTCTCCGTTGTTACCTTTTTTTTACTTATGTTTTATCTTCAGAGTTTTGATTCCACTTGTAAGAAATGTTCAAGATAGTGTGAATAGAAAGTAAATAAAACACAAATTAAAAGTAAAAAGTTTTAAAAAAAATTTTCATTTAATTTTTATTAGGTTTCAATTTAAAAGAAAAAGTTGAAAATGAAAATAACATGTAAATTTTTGAACCAATTTTACTTTATAAGAACAATAAAGTTCCTAAATTAATATAGAAAAAAGTTTAATGTTGTTTTATTATCTGAACAATGACTTTACTAGTATTAAACGAATAAATCATTGGAGAAATACAAAAAAAATTATACTTATTTTTTAAAATAAAATATTACTCAAATTATTTAATCTAATTAATATTAAATTTTAACTTAAATGATTATTATAAATTAAGCACAATACTCTAAAAAAAATTACATATGACATCTCTACCAAAAAAAAAAAATGTTATACATACAAAAAAATTACATATATGTAAAAAGAGCTTGTTAGTGTACTAATTTGGAGTTACACATTTTCTTTCCATATTCAGCATGAGCACAAAAAATATTTATTATTTATTTAAATACTATTTAAAATAGGTTGATAATACTACTTATAGGGCACATATTATTAAAAATGGTGGAAGTATTTATTTTTATTTTTGTAAATAAGATTTTTAAAGTTCGTTAACTTTAATACCTTTCGATATTTTCTAGTAGTATTTAAGATAATGTTATATTATATATTTATTCATTATATATATTAGGCATAAAGTGTTATTTTATTAGTAAAAAATCATTTTTAATTTTAAGAATTATGATTTATTGTGTTATAAATCTAATTAACTGAAAGTAGCCTTTTCAAATTATTAAGTAAAATAAACAATAATAAGGAAGGTTATAGAGATTTATATAAAAATATATCATAGAAAGACTTGATAAGATATATTAAAAAATTATTTTTAAATTATGCATTAAATTTTTTGTAAAAAGTTTATAAATTTTTTAAACTAATTAATTAAAAGTTCTCTATTTATATGCTGAATATTAAATAATATACATTAAACTATAAAAATTAGAAAAATAAAAAGTTATTTATATACTAAAAGAGAAAATTATAAAAAATATTACTATTAAAAAAATTATAAAGGGGAATGTTTTTTTTTAATGGTTATTATGTGTTTAAATAATGAAAAGGATATTCTAAAAATATGTACTCTATTCAATTTACATAGTATTTTTTTTTTTATTTTTTTTTTTTTTATCGATATATTACTTTATTCTCTCATGATTTTTCGTGTGAATAAGTGCTTCAAAAAATAGTTTGAAACGTTTAGTTTAATAAAATAAGGATTTATGAAATGTTTTAACAAAATTATACAAAATTTTATAAAAAGAAAATGTAGGTAGAAAAAAAAAGAAGAGTTTGTATCATTATACTACTGTATATAATCCATTGTTCTATTTTGTCTTTTTAGATATTAAGATACTTATTTTTTATTTATACCCCTTATCGTGTGTACATAATTCGAGATCATTTCACTGTATATACATACAACTGTTTTAATTTATTTTTTCATTTTCATTTTTTTAATTTATTATGTTATTTATCTATTTTTATTCATTCTCTTTAAATTTTTTTATATGAATTTTTATGTATAAATGAATAAAAATAGTCTCGTCCTTATATATATTATTTTAAAATTATTTAAATATTTAAAATTTTATTAAATATATAAAATTTTATTTCATCGTATACTAATATCTGCATTTATTATTTTTTTTTTTTAAGTGAAAATATAACTTCAAGTTATGTATCACAAAATATAAAATTCATTTTTTTCATATTTTTAAAATTACATATTTAAAATAAAAAGAAATGGATAATTTTAGCAAAATTATGAATTTTTCCTTTTTTTTTGGCAATCAATAAGTATTAAAATCATTTGTCTTTTTTATGTTTTTAATTTTTTTTTGAAACATTATAATAAATAGAATGACTAAATTGCTAAAATGTTAAAATAATTTAAGTAAAACAATTACATAAAATGAAGAAATAAATAGTTGAAATTATTTTATAAAATTAGGAACATTAAATTACTGAAATATTTATTTTAAATATAAACAATTCAAAAAAATTTCAAGAAACATTTAAAAAATTGGAAAAAAAAACTTTTGAAATAAAGATTAACGTAAGAATGTGGAAATTTCAATTATATTGATAACACTCTGGGTTTTTAAATATCGAATTATATTAAAAAAAAAAAATTGTGTGATCAAATATAATTTTACTATTATTAAGTTTGTTGGTTAATATAATACGAAAGATTTTTGAAAATAAATTATAATAAATATGGTATGAAGTATTTCATATATATATATGCAAAAAAATTAGTAAAGGATAATATATTAAAAGTTTTCATGTTGCATATATATCGAATTGTTATGTTCTCCATTTTAAGATTTTTCATTTATTTATGTTCTGAGTTTTGCTTATTATCCTTTTCATTGAGTCTTTCTTCCCACTTAGCATTCATTTCATTCAAGTCTTTTATTATCCTTTTCTGTTGATTACTACTTAAGCATTTGATTATGTCTCGCATTGTTGCTTCACATCTTTTCCAATGTAAATTGTATCTGAATAAATCTTGTTCTGTCCAATTTTCACAATAACTGTTTTTTATCCATTTCAATGTCCTCTTCTTTACTTTGGACCATTTTCTCATTTTAACTCTTTCATCAATATATTTCCTTAAAGGAGAATGGCATGATACACGCACATTATTTAGATTACTTTCACAACAATTTGCATCTACTTCTATCTCTGCTAACTTCCTTATGTGATTTTTATTAAACTGTAGTCTCAAAATGATTACACCCTGTATGAACATAAGTAAAAATTTTTGAATTAAATATTTTAATTAAACTTTTTTTTTAAATTAAATAATTTTATGTAGGTTATTTATAGTAGAAAAAAAAAAACAAAATATAGATTCTTACTTTAAATATAATAGATAATGAGAAAAGATATAAAATAAGAAGCACAAGTAGCCTACGTTTTATTTTATTTTTTTTCCCAAGTATTTCAATATTATTATATGATGAATACACGTAGAATTTTTTTACTTTTACACTAAATGTGATAATCAAAAATTTTATTAAAGAATATCTAAATGAACCATCAATGGATATCATATTTATTTGTTATATCTGTTAATGTTAACATAAATTTTTTATTATAAATATATTAAAAATTCCTTTTCACATGTAGAATATTCTTACTTAATTTTTAATATTACTTAAATTTCTAACTTTTAGGGAAAAAAAAAGTAATATAATAATTAAACTACTAAAAATGTACGTAAAAGATTATAAAATTTCACAGTAATAAAGTTATTTTAAAAAACTTATATTTAATTTACTTTGAAGATTTCCATATAAAGCTTGATTATATTAATATAAACAAAATAAAATGAATAGATAAATTAAAAAGATTCATTGTTGAGAAATACATATAAATACTTGTTTCTTATAATTTTTTTAATAGAAATAATTTATATATTTATAGAATTTTATTTCTAATATATTTTTTATAAAAAGAAATTTTAAAACATTTATATTTACTATATTTTATTTTTTTTTCATTTCTTTTTATTAATATTTTTTTAAAAAATAAAAAAAAAAGGTTAATTTTCTAGACTTATGTAAAACAAATGGGAAATATAATGGTGCTCAAATTATTTCCTCTCCTTTTTCTATTTTTGCCTATATATTTTTCAAAAGTTGTTTATATATATTATTCTATATTTTAAAATTAATAAAAAAAGCACTTTTTTTTTATTATTTTTTAGTTTTTGTTTTTTCACATTTATGAGAACAAAATGCTTAATCTAAAATAATTTTCTTAAACATTTCTAAAGATACACAAATTAATTATTAATTTTAATATTTAGTAGATCAAATCCTTGTTTATTTTTAAATACGTTAAAACAAATTATTATGTATTTAAAATATTTGCTACTATTATTAAAAATTTTTTTTTCTCTTTATATATTTCCTTTATTTTAATCTTATAATTCTAAAATTTTTTAATCATATGATTATGTAAGATTTTCTTCATGTAGTTTCAGAATTTTTTTCATGTTCAGTCGGTTATTATATTCCTCTTTCCTTCAGCCTTATAACATGTAAATTTTTAATCATTGTCACATTTGAATCAATATAGTAGATTTTACTTTTTACCGTTTTTAATTGAACTTAGAAACAAGTTTGAAAATTTTAAAATTAAAATAGAATCAAATATACTAAATATGAAAAGCGATATATTGAAACGAAATTAATAAAAGTGTAAAACAAAAGGTTTACTTCATGATAATTATTTTTTATGAAAAATAACAATTTAAAAAAATATAATGAAATAAAAAAATTTATGCTTCTAGTTTTTTTTTTTAACTTATATTTAAAAATTTTTTAAAATTGTAATTAAATTCATTTTTTTTTTTTTTATATGAATGAAACATGCAACTATGCACCGTAATTTAAAACATTTTAAAAGAAATATATCAATGCATAATTTTTAGTATACCAACTTTAAAGAGAAAATGTAAAAAAAAAAAATTCATGCATATTCAGCTATACTATTTTATATATTTATGTTATAGTTAAAATATACAACATAAAGATTTAAGAGGATTGTTTTTTTTATTTTATTAATGTTCTCAAATTCAATATCATACATATTTTTTATAATAAATAGTCATATAAATTCAGATAACAAATTATATTGAAATACTTTTATTTATTTTTTTAGAATATTTATGTTTTTAAATTCTTCCACTTGTAATGGAAAAGAAAATTATGTGATATTTTTCAATGATTATTTTATGAAGAAATTATTAACTATTAAAATTAGTATATATATTTTTTTTTAAATAAATTTATTTTTTTTTTGTTAGCATAAAAAAAAAAAAAAAAATTTCAATAATGCTCTTTAGTGGATTTTAAATTAGATATACATATATATTAAAAATTTAATAAATAATATTTTTCTAATAATGCTAAAATCAATGCTATTTAAATTTTTTATATATCGGAAAATTTGCATAGAAGAAAAAAGAAATAAATGTTATTTTATATTTTTATCAATGATATCTTTTGTGGTTACTGTTTATTTAAATTACATATTCATAAATATTATATTAAAATACGTAATTTTGTTTAACTAGTTTTAATTATTTTTTTAATTGTTAATCTTTTAATTTTATAATTAACATATTACTAATATTAAGCACGCAAGTCCATCTATTTTCTCCAGTATTTTTTTTTTTTTTTTAATAAAAAAATAAAAATTACATAGTTTATATAAAATATTTCATATTTTATATATATCATATAACAAATGTGGAAATTTTATAAAAAAAAAATAAAATTTTAATTATAAATATAAAGGAATACATTTTATTTTCATTATTTCCTAGGTTAGTTTAATTATACATATAAGTATCAATATTTAAATTTAAATAATATATTAAATTTACTCTAATATCTATTATTTTATGTTAACCTATTTATTAATCAAAATAAGAAATTAAAACGAATAATAATATATATTAGATAATTTTTAATGAATGCATATATTAAATTAATTTATTTTATATTTGTACAAATAACATTTTAACCTTATATATTTATGGACAAAAAAATGGAAAATAAATAAATAATTACATAAATAATAATTATTTTTTGGATAAAATTGTTAGTTGAAATATTTATTTTTTTTTTTGTTTCTAATGACACAAATACAAACATTAAATATTTTGATTAATTAAAATTCAATAAAAATAAAACATAAAAACGAAATGTTTTGTTTCTTTATATATTTTACATTTAAATTTAGTAATAGATATATGTCATAAACATAAACTTTTTACATATCAATTTTTTAAGTTAACAGTTACGTTTTTTATAAAATAAAAAATAAAATTAAATTTATCTATTGAAAAGTATATAATCTTTTAAACATTCATGTAGAACACTCTTTTCATTTTTAATTATTATTTAAACATAGATATTTAAAAATGATATATGAAAGGAAATTCAACCCAAAGAGATAAAATAAAATATTCTGATTCGTAAGATTTATAATTTTTCCGTTAATTTAAATTCTGACCTAATATCACAAATTGTAATTAATAAAATAGAAGTATAGACTATGATATTCCACATTATGATATATAGTTAGTATTTTGTATATTAAGCGTAAAAATAAACTTTATAATAAAATTTTTAAATGCATGTAGAAAAATACTTTTGAAATGTGAATAAATAATTTATTATACAATATAATACTTAACGAAATATATATATGATTTTTCTAAATAAATATGATTTAAGAACAATTTTTGTAATTATATATTAAAAGAAATTACTAAAAAAAAGATAACAGTTGTAATTTATATGATAAATTGATATTATAATTTTATTTTATATTAAGGAACATACCAAATATACACACAACTTATTTATAAAGAATATTTTTTGTGCCATGTTATTAAGATACAGCATATTTATTACGGATATAATAAAAAGAGATAAAGTTTATAATATAAAATATATTTCTTAATAATACTTTATATTCTTAAATGTGAATGTGAGTTTATGATTAAAATGTATATTATGTAGTAAGTACTGTAAAAAATAATATGTATAATACAACTTTTTTATTCTATCATATTACTATAAAATGAATACTAAAAATATTTTTTAATGTTGTTTAGGATAATAAAAAGCTGAAATTAACTAATATTTTTATTCAGGTAAATATTCATCAACATTACTTTAAGGTTTAAAAACTTCAAAAAATTACACACTTTTTTAGTGTATAATTTTATCAAAATGTTTACATTTTCTGGAGAATTTCATTACATTTAAATCATCATAGGTTGTAAAATAAAGGTTAAAGTAATATAGAATAATAAAACTTTTTTTTATTTTAAAAATAAATAAAATATTAATGCTATTCATAAAATAGGATATTTAATAAAAAAAAAATTCTTTTTAAGAAATGTTGTGAAAAAAATTAATAATTAAAAAAAGAATATCTTATTTCATAGAACAATTATAGATATACTAGAAATTTGGTATTAACCATGACTCAAGAAAAAAGAACAATAAATATGTACATTATTTAGTAAAATATGGTAAAAGATTTAATAATTCAAATTTTTTTCATAAAAAACTTATGAAATTAATAATTAATAAAATTAATTTTATAACTTTTTGGATGTGTAAATATCTTTTATGAAGTAAAATTAAGATAGGATATATTTGAGATCGCATAAAAACATGGACTAGTTATATAACTAAATATTATGAGTTACCTAAAATTAACAGTTAATTAAAACTATACAGTTTTTTTTTTTTTTTTTTATTTATATATATATTTAATGATTAATTATTATTTTCTTTTTGATAAAATATTTTTTGGATATCTTTTTTTATTTTAATTTATAATTTAAAGCAAGTTAGGAATTATATTGGTATACTATCTTTAATAAAAATACTGGAGTGTAATATTTTTATTAAAGATAGTACGGTTTTATATAATATATAATGTACATTTAATGTTATAGTAACAATCTTTGTTAAAATGTAATTATCTGCAATGTTAAATCAGCAATTAAATTTAATTTGTGAATTGATGATCAAAATATAGAACACATAATTTAATGCAAAATGCAGTAAAATAAGGTTTAAATATAATATGAAAGTTTGAAACATTCTCACATAAAAATAAAAAGTATAATAAAAAAGAGTAACAGTATAAATATGCATAAAAGAATTTAAAGATAATTATTATACTATTTGTTAACAAAAAATATTTTCTACATTGTATGAGATAATCGTTACTAAATTATGTGAAAAATAACTAGTTAACTATTCGCAAAAACTATTTAGGAAAATTGATAAGTAATCAATAAAAAAAGAAAAAATGATAAATTTTTTTTTTTTTGTAGTACATTTTTTTGTAAATTATCTTTATTTAATTATATTTTTAAAAAAATTAAAAAAATATCTTTTTTTTTTATATAATAGTAATTTTGTCTATTTTGAAGGATGAAATGTGGAATCCAGAAAAAAATGAATTTGAAACTTAAAAAAAAAAAAAAAAAAAAAAAAAAAGGATTCTGTTTTTATTAATATTTAGTCTTTTTACATTTTTAAGAGGCTATTAATATATTTAGTTAAAATTTTTTAGATTATTTTGAAAGAATACTGTATATATGACTAATAGTTTTAGGAAAGATTTAAATTTTTAATTAAAATAAGGATAATTTTTATTTAAATAAATAAATTTCTCTTAAACATTATGTTATAGGTTATATAAACTATGAATATAATGTTTATTAATTTTCAGAATAAATATATTTTAATAATAATCATAATTAATAGTGATAAATCTATATGCTCTTTATTAATTTGTTTGTTCATTGTTTGATAAATAAATAGTATTACTGATATATTTTTGACTGTAATTAGAAAAAATATAAAATCCATATAGTTTTACATACACAAATAAAAGTTTTATGAGGAAAATGAGTATATTGAAATGCGTATCTAGAATATAGGTATTATAAATAATTTATACACTAAAAATTTTTATACTACATCATGTTATTTGGTACACGAATAATAATTTTATTAATTTTTATTTTTTAAAAGAGAAAATTAAATGATTTGGGCATAATATATAATGTGCTGTGCAGTGAAAATTCCTAAAGTTGCATATAGTATTATATAATGTATATTATAACTCAGTTATAAAATAAATAATAAAGTTGGTATTAAGTAATAAATTATTTAAAAGCTACATAAATATAGCAAATTTTATTTTAAAAGTAAAATAAAATTTGTGCTAAATTTCCTAGTATAATTTACAAATAATTGATGTTATTTACAATAATTAATAATATCATAAACAAAATAAATGTAGATATCTATTTATTATCTTCCTTAATTATTTAACAAGTTATATAAGTATTTGAATTTCCAATCATTAAATAAATACTCAAGTAAATTCAACATATAAATGATTAACATATAAAACTTATATATCGTTTTATTGTGTAAGTTATAATTTTGATAACAATTGTCAAAATAAAAGAATTATAATGATTTTATATGACAATTATTAGAAAATTATCATTACAAAGTTAAATAAAAATATAAAATATATTAAAATTCTTTTGGAAAATAAGTATATATAAAGTTTTTCACTGGTTTGAAAAAGTAATAATTTAATAATTGCATTTCTCCATAATTCATGTAATAATTCATGTTTGAGTAAAAAATTATAATAAAAACAAAATAATATAAAAAATTATATTTTATTTTTCAAGTTTCATTTTTTTTTACAATAATCAAAGTTAATAGATATAATATTTTATAGATTCTTCAAAATTAACTTTATTCTTAAAAATATATTCGTTATTGAAATTCACACATTTTTTCTATAAGTATAAGCAGGACTTCTTTTTATAAGTATTAAATAGAAATAAATAATATTAATTTTAGTTTATATAGGTTTTTCTTTTGAACATATAAAAATATCGTAAGTTTAATGGGAAATAATATTTTTATAATAATGGAAAAATAAATTAAGGTTTATTTACTTTTTTTTTTTATTTAAAAATTTACAGAGAAAAAAAAAAAAAGAAAAAGAAATCATATTTATCCAAATAAATTTTTAGAACAAGTGTCAATTTGTCTATTTTTATATTATACTATACGAATGAATTTTAAACAACAAAATCTGAATGAATATCTTAAACATATGGTTAATAAAGAATATTATTAACCTTTCTAAACAAAACAATTAGTTAAATAAAGGTAAAATAAATAGTTACAGTTCCTTAGCAACATCCACAATGATAAAATAATAATTAGCTAATTAAAAATATATATATTTTTAAGATATATAAAAAAAATTAAATGGTTGAAAGATGCTGACTTTTTTATAAATTTATTTAGAATAAAATATTGAATTTTTTTATTGACATTTGAATATTTTAATAATGGCGATTTATGATTTAATAATAATTGAAAAAAATTTTTATAAGATTAAGTAAACCACCGTTGTTAGTTAATGCTTGGTCAAATATATTATTGATCTTTTTGAAATATTAACAATGAAAAAAATTGCTTCTAAAAATTACTAGTACATACAAAGTATTCAAAAGATGTATGTATGAAGATATGCATAATACGATTTTTTATACAAAAATACTCATCTAATAATATGTACCGTTAAAATTACAAATGAAGGTATGTTTTCAAAGATAGGAGTAGTAAAATAATTACAATAAAGTTCTCGTATATTAAGAAGTAAAATTAAAATTTTTTTTTTTCAGGATTTTGATATATATGTATACGATTCATTAATTGTTTGTTCAATGGTTTTACTAGTACCAAAGAAGCAAATTAATAAAGAGCATGTAAACTCTGATTTAATTTTAATTTAAAAAATTTTATTTTTATTAATCGACATCAAATACTACTTAGTAGTCATTTTTTTTTTAAGTTAATTTACACATTCCAAAATATAGTTTCTTTAATATTACATTTTAACTTAAAAAAAAAAAATATATATATAATTTTCTTTTAGCTCTTTTAGTAACTATTTCAGTGTTTGGATTTATTATTGCAATATATCCCCACTATTAAGTATGAACAAAAAAAAATGCTTTTATTCTATTTGTTTATATAAATGTTACACAAAAGCGATTTGTAATATCATTAATAGAGTGTTATATAAAAAAAAATTAATGACTTTTTTTTTTTAGGATTTTATGTGTAAATGATTTAGTTTAAAAGAAGTACATGACAATAGTTTGTAAAAAAAAAACTATTAAAGAATGTGATAAAAAAAATAAGATATAAAAAAAATTTGTTTCATATTTATAGATTAACGATTTATGGATTTGTTTTTCAATAACTTTTCTAGAATATTGAAGAAATAAATTAATAATGAGCATGCGGATTCCTTCTACTAAATTAATTAATATAAAAATTAATTATAACGCTACGAATAACTAAGCTTTATATTTATAATTTACATCTTTTAATATTTATTGTTTTAAGAATCATTTATTTACTTTAATAAAAATGCATTATTTTTAATGATAATTTTAACATATATTAACTATTGGTTTTTAAGTACAAAATATTTAATAGTAGTTATGTTAATAATTGTTTGAAATTTATTTCCACATATTTCAAATTAAAGAAAATACATAAAAATTAAAACATAATTCAAAAACATATAAATTTCTTTTTGATAAAATAACTCTGTCTCTCCAATAAAATATTTTTCAATGATTAAAAAGTTTTCAACAGAAAAATTAAAATAAAAAAATAATAAATATAAGACCATTATCAAAATAAAAAAACTTACAAAAAAAAAATAAAAAGAATCATTTTTTTTTTTTTTAAACTAGAGAATATGTAAGTTTAACTTCATATTTTTCATAAAATTATTAATTATTATTTCATAAAGGTTAACAATGTCTTTTATTCACTAACACACTTCTTTATCACTGTATAAGAAGGTTTCACAATTTGAATTGTTCTTTCATCGTATTTCAATATTGAAATATTGTTTGTTTATAGAATATTTTAAAAATAAAATTACCCAATTTTTTATATTTAATATTCTTTATTATTTTTATTATTTTAGTGTATTAAAAAGTACTTGTCTAATGTATGATTATTTTTTTAATTTTATTTTACTTCTACATATTTTAGGACTAAGTAGTTCTTTTAGTATTTGTTTTTATAGATCTTTGTTCTTTGTTTAAAATTTATTACACATACTAATTCTTTCTAGTATTGTTTTAATAATTGCCTATTCAATGACTTTGCTAGGATATTGAGAAAATACCTTCACGAAGAGTTTGTAGACATGACTTTACTAATTTAATGAATTTAAATATAATTTTAATTCTATAAACTAGTAAATCGCATTTATATAATCTACTTCATTGAGAGTTTATTGCTCTTAAGAGGCCTTTTTTAACTTTAATAAAAACCCTATATTTTTATTAAAAATTTAAATCTTTATTAATTATTGAATGATTTTTTGTAACATATATTTTATTTACAATGTTATGAGTTATGTTTAGAAATTAAATTCCGCTTTTCTAAATTTAATAAATATAAGTAAATAATAGAATACAAATTAAATTGTATAAATGCTTCAAACACAAAAAATTTTAGTATTGTTAATGTAAAATTTTCTGGTAAAAATTTGAATATAAATCTACTACAAAGAAACTTATTTACCAGTAACTTCTGTTAATCAACAATTTAATTATTTAAAAAAAAAAAATAAAGATATATTTTATTTATTTTTTTTTTTCTCTTCATAAAAAAAAAATTAACAATTTTTTTTTTTTTATTTAATGATTGTATGGCTATGTATTTATTTTTCATGCAGCTATTAATTTTTTTATTCTCAAAAAGGTTAATAATAACTTCTAATAACCAATACAATATATTGGATTTTAAAATATTGTAACATCCATGTTGTTTGAAATGTTTTCTACCCCTTCTTTTTGCTTACATATCTGTGGCAAAGGTTTTTTATGCCTTTTTTTTTTTTTTTTTTTCTTTTAGTATATTCCTTTGACTCTCTAATCATTGTTTTTTCCATATTTTATATCTTTCTTCAAATGATTTCCATTTAATTCCTTTTTTCAATTTTCCCATTGTTTTTAATGTTTCATTTTACTTTATATATTTTATTTCGTCCTTTTTCCATTTTAACCTCCAAAGTAAAAACTATCTTTTTTATTTCAATTTTCGCATTTCTTTTTCTTCAACTCTTTCAAAATATTCCATTCTTTTTTTTCCTTATATCAGTTACTACTTTTTCTGCTTCCTTTTCGTAGGATTTTTCTCTTCTTTCTTTTTTTTCTATGTATGATATAAGAAACTCATTACTCATCAATTCTAACTCTTCTTTTTTACAGTCTTCCAGTATCGTCATATTTATATATTTATGCACACTTTAGATATCAACTTTTTTTTCTTTATATTTTCTACTTGTTCATTTATATCTATTACTCTTTCACATTTTCTCATAATATATGAATGATATTTTATTTCTGTTTTTTTCATTTCTTCATTATCTAGTCTTATGTAATCTTCTATCACTTTTTTAAACGATTCTTCCTTATCCCATTTTTCTAAATCTTTGATGTTATTTTTTATCCATCTTCTCCATATTATTTTTTGTTTCTCTAATATAGGGTTTCCTCTTATATATTTTGTCCATTCCATGATTTTTTTTTTCTGCACTTGTTTCTATACATCCTTTTTCTTCTTTTTTCCATTTTTTTTAATATAAATAAACTATTCTTCATATTTCCATTTATTTATCGTCTTTATATTTATCTGTTCTTATTGTTTTCAAGGTAAATTTTGTTTATGCGATTCATTTTTACTATTTTCGTCACATCTTTTATTCATAATTCTTTCTTCTTTTAGAATAATTGGATTCTATTTAATTTCCTTTATATACTCTTCCAAGCAAATTTCTAATAAGTCTTCCTTTGTCAATTCCTACTCTTTTTTTTGCATTCTTCTAACACTATAATATGTATTTCTCGTATAGACTTACACTTAGGCTTTTTCTTCATGGTTAATTCCTTAGAAGATTTGTTTTATTCTTCTATCCGTTCGATTTTATATAATTTTTTTTCTTTATTTATTTCTTTTTTTTTTCTTTTACACCTCTTCCATTTTTTCGTACTTTTATCCATTTATTTCACTTCTTTTTTTCTTTTCTATGTTTTTTATATCTATTATATCCTTATATCCTTCTTCTATATTTTTATTTTCGATAATCAATTTTTTAAACCATTCTTCGCCATTGCTATTTTCTATCCACTTATTTCGCATATCTTTCCTGTGCTTCTTCCATATAATTTGTTGATTCTTTAACATAAGATTTTCAATTCTATCTTTATTTTTTTTTATATCCTCCATGTTTGTTCTCCTTTTTTTTCCATTCTATAATTAATTCTAAAAAGCATTTTTCTCTTTTCTATATTTCTATTTTATCGTTTTTTCTTTTTAATATTTCATCACTACTTTTTTCATTCTCAGTTTCTAGTATATATGATCTTTGATCAAAAATTTTATGTTTTTTCAGTTCCTCTATGCATCTTTTAAAAAATTCTTTTTTGTCTCTTTCCAATTTTTCTTTCATTTACTCATCTAATATTAACATATGTATTTCTATAAACACTTTCATTTTCAATTTTTTCTTCTTAGGTGTCTCTACATTTCCGTTATTCCTTTCTGTATGTGTTTTCTTTCTTTGTGTTATTTCTTCTTCAATTACTCGTTTTTTATATTCTTATAATTTCCCTTTAACCAAATTTCTTTATTAAAACAATATAGGCATTTTTTTTGCCTCTATATCCACTTATTACAAATTTTTTTTTGCCTCTCTTGAATGGGATTTTTTATTTCACGTTCATATTTTTCCTATTTTTATGTTGTTTCTAAATATATTTCTTCTTCCTTTTTTCACTTTTCTAATATACTATTGTGTCTTTCTATCCATTTATTCCATAAAAATTTTTGTTTTTCTAATACATTGACACTACTTTATACTTCTTTTATCCCTACTAATAACTCATTATCTATTTTATTAGGTATATTTATTTTTCATTATTTGTGAATTCTTTAAAATATATTTCTAAAAATTTATCTCTATTCAATTACCACTCCTCTTTTTTGCACTCTTCTAATAATACCTTATGTACCTATATGATAGTATTCCATTTACATTTTTTCTGCTTTAATGTAGAATTGTTGTTCTTTTCTATATTTTTTCCATCCCATTTTTTCACTATTTTTTCTTTCCACTCTTTATCATTGTCATTTACACTTACATCTTCTTTTTTTTTTTCTTCTTTATTATCTTTTAATTCTTTGTTTTCTTCATATACTTTTGATTATAATTCTGATTCTTCAAACTTTTTATTTAATTTTACTTCATCTTCAAATATAAGTTCACATGGTAAACTATTCACCTCATTATTTAATTCTGATTTTTGTAAATTAATTTTCTTCTGATTTACTATTAACTCTGGAAATAATGATTCTTTTTTAAATGTTATTTTTTCTATCTTATTACGTGGTCTTTTTTCCTTGAATTTACAATTACCAAGCCATGATCCAATGGACGTATACTATTGTATAAATAAAAAGTTATATAAAATTTAGGTATTTTTGATTTGATCTAGTTTTAATTGAAGTAAAAAATTAAAAATGTAATAGAAGTATATACATTTTTAAATCTATTTTATCTTATTTTGTAAAGCATAAGAATAAGAATAATTCCTAAAAAGACTATACCAAGAAGAAGAGCAGCAATAAGCAATGCATTTCTTTTAGTTGAAACATGAGATGTAATATTTAAAGGAACAAATGATTCTATTACAGTTATAAAAGGTAAAGATAGACTAATTGAAGTATTATTTTTTGTAATATTTAAGGTTTAATTATTGGAATTAATGCTTGTTTTATTAATAGTTGATCTTATTAGAGGTGTTATAGAAGTGAATGAACTATTTGTATATTTTTTTGTAATATTATGTGTATTTTCTTCACTTAAGGAAATATCCGTTTTATAAAAATGAAAATCTGAAATATTTTTAGATAAATTATCTGTAGATAATATAGTAACGTTAGTTGCTGTATCATTGAATTTATGTGTTATGTTATTTTGGAGATGTATAAGTTACATCAACAGATGTATATGAAATGTGGATATATGAAGTAGGTGAAACAGAATTTTGATGCTCTGTATTGATATGAATTTCTGTTTTAATATCCATAGAATCTCTGATTGCATTATTAATTATAGATGGATTTGTTCTAACTTGTGGAGATATATGCAAGGAAGAGAGATTCTAGAGAACCATTTAAAGGAGGTTCATCTGTAGTAGATTTATATTGAATGACAACAGATGAACTGACTGTGAATTAATTATTATAATTAGGAGTAGTTTCAGATGCATTTACTTTATCTATTCGTGCAATAGTTGTATAAGAAAAAGACATGTTTTGATATGTAGTAGAAATTTCTGTTAGAGTATCATTGTTATTTTAGGAGTAGTTATATCATTTATAGTAATATCATTTGGGAGTTGTTTTATTAACTGGGCGTTCGGGGAATTTACTATAGTACTGAACAAACCAATTAATAAAGAGCATATAGAGGTGCCTCTACGATTTTTGTATATTTATATATATTTTTATTTGCTTTGAACGAGTGATCTTTAATTATAATATACTTCGTTCAGCATTCTTTTATTTCAATAGGCATTTATTTACTTTAATAAAAATCCTTATTTTTATTAAAAATTTAAATACTTATTTAACATTAATTATTAATTAATTATAAATACTACTTTATTTATTATGAGTTATATTCAGCAATTATTTTATATTGCTGTTGAATTAACATACATAAACAATTATTAACAAAAACAGAATAAATTATATAAATATTAATTACATGAAAATTTTATTGTTATCTGTATAAAATTTTATTTTACAAAATTCATCATAAAAATATTTCCTTTAATTCCTCCCTTCAAAAAAAAAAAATTTCCTTTTTTTTTTTTTTTATTTATTTATTTTTTTTAGTAACAAATATTTTAAAAAATTGATTTTTTTAATCAATTTTTTTCCTGACTATTTTTACATTTTTTTTATCAAATTTTTTTTTTTCCTAACAGTCTTTGTACTTTTTTTTAAAAAGTACAAACAAAAAAAAAATCATCAATTTTTTTATTTTTGTGTGTATACATGACCAACTTCGTATACTTCATTTAACTAGTCCTTTTATTTTCCAAAAAGGTTAATGAAGCCTTTTATTAACCAGGAGTATAATAGTACCTTTAACTTCTGGTATATTGGATGTTTTAAATGTAGTGTCTAAAGAACTTTGACTTACATTTGTAAGCTATTGTAAATAATACACAGATGGAGATGTAGGTATAGATGTATATGATGGAGTAGTTGAAAATGTGGTTGTAGGTGAAATAGTAGTGAAAGAAGTATTTATATTTAAAATAGGCGAATAAACTGTAGGAGAGATATTTGGAGATAATAAAGTTGTAGATGAATCATTTGTAAATGAATCAACTGTAGATAACACACTTGAACGAAGATCAATTATAGGTGTAGTACTTGGAATTTCAGCGTCGGTAGTTGCATTTTTTGTATTATAAGAGGATGTTAATTTTTCTGTTTCATTTGTATGTGAAAGGAATTGAAAATTTCTGAGTTTAATTTCTCTCGTAGTATTACTTTCTTCCGCTATAGTAGCTTAAGAATTTTCACTGCAATTTGTAGGTGCAAATGAAGAAGATATTAATAGGATAGTTGTAGTTTCTTTTAATTTAAAACCATGTTATTGTAATTCTGTTATTAATGAATCATGGCTTGTGCTTGTATTTATTGATAGATTTCCTGTGGGAATAGAAGGTTGAGGTATTAAAGATCCAGTTATTATAACTTCAGGTGTAAATATTTAAGATGTACTGCTTAAAAATAAAGTTTCTGTAAATAGAGTATTTGCAGATTGGGTGGTTGTGGGTGAAGTAGATATAAAGGTAGCTGAAATAGATTTAGTGATAGCTTTTATAGTATCACATTTTTGTATTACGTTAATTAAAGGATGTTGATATGTATTTATAGAATTGTTTGAAATTGTTTTATGATCACATTTATTATCATTCAGGGTTAATTTTGTTATATTAGGAGAAGTGACAGTTACAGTGATAATTGGATCCCTTTTTGTAGAATTATCCTTGAACAGTTAAAATGGGAATATACATTTTGATATTACTCATTGTGGATTTATCCAAATTTTCCTATCGTTTTTCATGACTTGTAAAATTATGTGTACCCCATGTTTGTGGATTAGTAAAATTGCTTCTTCTTTCATTCATCCAATAATTAAAACTTGTGCAATTTTTTTTACTCATACTTTCTTTAAATTTTTCAATATGTTTATTTTTTTCACTGTTAAAGTACGTTATCCGCCTTCTTTTAGATTTTTTCATTTTCATAATAATTTCTAGAACAATAAAATTGAGGTGGTAATTTTATCACTTCTCTTACTAGAAAATTATCCAAGTTATTTCATGTACTTTCATAATCCATATCAGTAAAAAATATATTTTTACAAACTTTGATAAAATCTCCTTTCTTTATATTAATCATTTATTAAAATTTCCTCAATAGTTATTAGATATTTTTAATTTTCCTATTTGATCTTCATCTCCTTTATAAAATATATGTATCCATTCCATTATCTCCATATTCCCTTTAATCTTAATAGAACTTGCACATGAGCAATTGGGAGTTATAGATTTCAATATTCCTTTTGTAGTTTCCTCAATGTTTTTCCAAAAATTAGATGGATCAACATAATTATTAAATGGTTTATTATCATTAGAAATAATAAAAAAATTCTTTTTACTATCTACTCACTCACTGAACTATTTACAGTACTCTTCATTACTTTTATCATTTAATTTTTCTATTCATTCAATTCTTTCTTCATTGAAATTCTCTATCCATTTTCTTCTATCTCTCGTATTTCTATCCTCTCTACTAGATTTTCTTTGACATTCATATTTGAAATATAACAATGTAATTTTACCTTTTGCAAACTTCTCAATTTTATTCTAAAAACTCTCGCGATCGACTATTGTTATAAGGGTATCGATATCTTTGTCCATAATATAATCCTTCTAATCATCTATCCAATAATTGAGATGTCTACATAATTTTTTACCACTTATATCAAAACTTTTGAGGAGTTTATCTATCTCTATGATGAAATTTTTTTTTCATTCTAGATAGGGATCCTGAGTTTTTTATATTACTTTTAATTATGTTTTAGTAATTGTTCATACAGTGATAATTTAATTACTAAATAAAACTTTAATAAGTTTCACTTTTTAATTTGAAAATATTATTCAGGTAAAAATTTATATATTTAATATATTCTTAATTATAACTTTTATAACGCATTGCAAAAGTACCAAAATACTAAAAATAGAACAATACTATTATAAACTTAGGATAAAAATTTAGTTATTTCTATTTTTATATAATGTGATTTTAATGATATTATATATGAATTAAATGAATCAGTGTGTTAAGAAAATGATAAAATTTGTACTCCAAATATTGCATTGGTGTTTTTAATATTAATAGATTATCTGATCAACTAGATTTTTAAATTAGAAAGAAATGCTATTATAAAAAATAACTTCTAATTTAAGTGTAAGATAAATAATAATGATACATATATTCTAACTAAAACTAATTTTTCTAATCAAAAATATACTAAATAATAAAAAAAAGTTTCAAAATTTAATTAAAAGTAAAAATTAATATATAAAGATTAGGAAAAATTATTTTACAGAGTTTTTATTTTTATATGTATTTTATGCTTATTTTGTTATTTTAATATGCTGAGAAAATCATTTTTTATATGCAAATATGTATAAAGTATAGCCTTTATTTAGTTTTTTTAATGATTATTTACAGATGAATATTATTAGTTATGATTAAGGAAAACTTTTGCTTTTATAAAATAATTAATTTTTTCTTTAAAGGTATTTAATTTAATTGTTTTAATAAATTATGATATTTTGATGGAGCATTTATTGTTATATAGTAGAAATTATAATTTAAAACTTAAACATATTATAATAATCTAACTTTTATTTATAAAAAGAGAAATATTACAAAAAATGTCATATAATTTTTGAGGGAATTTTTTTTAAGAGCTTTTGTTTTTATTTTTTAAATAACTATAGCTTTATTTGTTTCAACATATTTTATTTTAATTTTGGTGCAATATATCATGAAATATATTTCTATTATATATCTCTCTTCTCTCTCTTTTTTTAACTTTCAGTTATTCCTATTTTGCGATTTAACGATTTTTTATTTTAAAATTATTTCTTTGCTTAAATTAAAATATTTTTCTAATTGTTTTAATATCATATTTAGATAAGCTATAAACAGTTACAATGAAGAATTATATTAAATAAGAAAAGTTTTTAGAAACGATGTTCGTTAACAATATTAAAAAGGACAAAAAAGAAATTAAAACAATAATATTTTTTTAAAAAAATATAGTTTCACAATAAAAATAAAACATATTTATTAAAAAAACTTACATTAATTAATTACATTTGAAAATAATAAAAGAAAGTTTATATATTTTTTTTATAGTTATAATTTATATTAAAACAAATTAGAGGTCTGCTAAAGATTGGAATGTATTTTTTATCTTTGTTCAAATTTTATTTCTTCTATTAGCTAATATTCATTATGTTTAGTATGTTTTTTTATTTAAAAAATGAAGGAAAAAATGAAAGAAGTATAATTTTTATATTTTTTTTACTTGTATATTTTTGTAATAATACTTTGTACAACTTGCAAAATATGTAATTTTACGTAATACTTTTAATATATGGTTTTAATTAAAATGTTTTGTTCTAAGAATAAATAAATACACTTTTATAAAAAAAAAAAAAGAGAAAATCATAGTAATATTTCTATAAAACGTCGATTTATTAAAATATTATAATAAATTTTATAAAATTATTTCTAATACTTTGGTTATTTGATATAAATTTATTCTATTTTTGTTTAATTTTTATTTGATTATTTTTCTTTTTCTTTATTATATCTCAGGTTATTGGCATGTTCCTAAATTTTTATTCATATTGCCTTCGACGATTATTTATTATTCTAGATATAAAAAATTCAATCATAAAAAATGATAAAATAAAATAAGTATTGATAATTAATAAAATTTTTTGTTAACTGAAAAATATTTTAATTCAATAACCTATATAAAATTTAAAGGATATTAAAATCGATAAATTAGTTTATTCTATTGTAATATTACAGTTATAATATGAATGAAAGTATTAAACTAGTTTTAATTATTCTAATGCATTTTTTATCATTGATCAAGAATTAATTGAAGTTGAGATTATATAAATATTTTAAATATTTTATTTATTTTTAATTATTCATTGATTAATAAAAGATATGGTTAGCCTTTTTGAAAATGAATAATAATAATTGTATGTAAAATAAATAGTTACTCATTCAAGCGCTATATAAAAAAAAAAAAAAAAAAAAATTAATTGTTAATCTTTTTTTTTTTTTTTCTTGTAAATTTAAAATACATAAAAAAAATATATTTTTTTTAAAAATGACTTAGTAGTTGAAAAAATTAAAAGAAAGAGTAAATTAAAAAGTTTTTTGTAGTATATTTTATTTAAATTTATATAAGGAAATTTTATATTAGCGATAATATAATTTTCACACTTTGTAGTATTTTTTCTTGAATTAATTCCATAAAAATGCCTTCTATTATTCATTGGAATTAGATAGGATATGTTTTCAACACAAATTATAAAATTTTGAATACAAATGTTCATTTTTTGAGAATAGTAAATCCTGTATATGGTTTAATCTTTTCTTTGAATGTAATATTACAAAATTTTAGAAAATCATACACCACCATGAAAGGTTTGAAATATTTATTTCATACGTGGAATGGCATATAAATCATCTAGTATAAATCTATTTAAGTACCGATCATCTATAATAATTTTCCGTGATCAGTTTTCATGCAAACTACTACAATAAGTAAATCCTAGTATGCATTAATAACTCTTTGATTACGTTTACTAGACACATTTTGTCTATTTCCTGTTGCAATACATATAACATTTTTTTACTTAGTAATCTAGGGTTATATCGCCTAGGTTTTCTTCGAACTCTAATGGAAATTTTACGCTTACCTTAAAGTTCTATAATTTTATTTTTTCAAAATTTTGTATTATTCCTCCATACTTTTTTCAGTTCTTATTTATCTTTAGGTTTAACTAAATCGAACTTTTCGATAAAACTCAAAATAATTTCTTTGTTCGATTTCTCCAGTTTTTCTTTCTTTTATTAAGGTTTGGCTTCCATAATATATGTATAATTATTCTTATCCTTAGCAATAGAATATATTAATGCATCTATTACAAAACTAATAATGTAAGGTGCTTATTTGTATTTAATATAGAAAATATAGTTTTGGTCTTTTTGTTGTTAGATTTCGTATATTATGGTTAATAAAAGGTTTTATTAACCTTTTTGGTAATAAAAAGAACTAGGTATATGAGGAATACGTAGTTGGTCATGCACAAGAAAAAAAAAAAAAAAAAGAAAAAAAAATTTTTATTAATTTTTTTTTGTTTTTTTTTTTATAAATTCAAAGACGTAAAAAAAAAATATGTCTATTTTTTTTTTGAGAAAAAAAAAAATGAAAAAGTCGAGAAAATTTGTTAAAAATAAAATTTGGAAAAAAGATTTGTTACCAATAAGAATAAGATATTAAATATACAAAAGATATTTACATTCAAAAGAATGTAATTTATATAGTATTTATATTTTTAATTTGTAAGAGAGAATTTTATACATATAATAATAAAATTTTCACGTAATTAATATTCATATAATTAATTTGTATTTTTACTAATTGTTTATGTTTGCTAATTCAACAGCAATATATTTAAGTTGCTGAACGTAACTCATAACAAAGAAACAAGTAATTTACATTTAATTAATAATCAATGATCAATAAGGATTTAAATTTTTAATAAAAAAAATAAGGATTTTTATTAAAGTAAATAAATTCCTAATGAAATCAAAGATTGCTGAATGAAGTAGATTACATAATTAAGGATCATTCATTCAAATCATTTAAAAATATATATAAATACATCAAAATCGTAGATACAACTCTACATGCTCTTTATTAATTTGTTTGTTCAGTACTCTAGCAAAGTCACCGAACACCCAATTGATAAACCAATATTTTAGTAAAAATCCCTATTTTTAAAAAAATTTAAATCTTCATAATCATCAATTTTAATTATAACTATTTTATTTATGAGTAAAGCTTATCAATTTAAATTTACTGATCTCAAATTAACAAATATATATAACAAAATAAAAGATAATGCAAATACCACAAAATATGAAAATTTGATTATCGTTAATGTAAATTTTTCTTATATGAATTTAAACAAAACATATTGCAAGAATCTTTCTTTGTAAACTCTTCTTTTTAAATTTCAACTATAAATTATTTTATAAAAAATATATATATATTTTTTTATATATATTTGTTAATTTATAAAAAGAAAACAAAAATAGTTAATTCTTTTTTTTTTTTTTTTTTTTTTTTTTATCTAGCTCTTGCATGGCTATTCATCTTCCATACAGTTATCACTTTTCTTTCTAAAAAAGGTTAATAATATTTTTTATTAAATAGTTGTAGAATCTATTCTTAAGATATATCTTTGAAAACCATTTAGTACCATGAAACATTTAGATTATACATTTCATATATAGTTAAACATATAAATCATCTAATATATATACATTTAAATACCAATAATATAGAGTAATTCTTTATTTTAATTTTTTTTTACTATCACCATTGGTGAAGTTTGCTTAGTATTATTGGATATTTTAAATGATATTTGAATAATTTAAGTAAAAATATTTTTATTTGCTCATATCATATATGATGGGAAAACACGAAAATCTTAATGTGTACATTAAAAATATGGATATAAAACTTATGGACACTAAAAAAAAAATATATAGACATATTCTTTTTTTGCGTGTACTTACAATTATAAATAAAAAGTATATTTTTATTTTTTTCTTAAGGCTTGTGATGATTTGGCAAAAGAAACCTTATTATCAAAAAAATGTCATCTTGATTAATTCCCAATTTACTAAATTTGCTAGAGCATTGAAAAAGAAGATTAATAAAGAGCATGTAGATCCGCTTATACTAATTAAATGAATTTAAGTATATTATTAATTGCTATAAACTAATAAACTGTATTTATGTAGTCTATTTCGTTGAGCTTTTATTACTTTTTTAAGCATTTATTTAATAAAAATTTTATATTTTTATTAATAATTTAAATCTTTGTTCATTATTACTTTCTATTTAAATGTATTTTTCTTATAAGATTATAAACAATATTTAAAAATCAAAGTCTACTGTTATTAAGTTAATAAATGCACATATCTATTAAAACGCAAATTTAATTACGCATATATAATAAACACGAAATTTTTATTACTTTCTAAAAAATTTTATTCAAAAAAATTGTTTTCGATAATTATTTTTCAAATTATCAAAAATTAAATCTTTCATAAAAAAAAAATATATATTTTTTTTTTATATTTAACTTATAAAAAGAAAAAAAAAAGTTACCAGCTAATTTTTTTTTTTATCTAACTATTGCATGGATATATATTTTACATACAGCTAATAATTTTTATTCTCAAAAAGATTAATAGTACCTCTTAATAACTAAGACAATAAATATCAATATAGTTTTTATTTCTTCCACAGTAATTTTTTATTTTATTTCTTTTGTATTCCTATAATTCATATGAAATTATGATATCTTAATATCTTTCATTGTATCTATCGGATTTGCTCAAAGTCTATTCAATTTTTATGGACTTATTTCCATTGATAATTTAAATTAATTATTATCATCTCTAACATAGATTCAGGTAGTAAATTTGAAAATTCAAGACATACAATTTATTCCAAATATTGAAAAATATTATGTTTCTCCCATGGTTTCACAATATGTATTGTTTTATATAAACACCACATTCCTTACTATTTCCTTCAAAAAGTATTTCTTTTTCATTATATATGGTTTTAAGTATATTATAAAGGCTTTCATCTGAACTCTCATTAATGTTACTTGAGAATTATGAGAATTACTGAGATATAATTTTATTTCCAATTCTTTAATTACGTAGTATTGAAATTATTGTCTAGTATAAATAGAATGACGATCAATTAAAATGTCTATGATTAATGGAACATACGAATCCATATATTCTTCTTTATAAAAAAATGCATCATTGTCAGTATGTTTTCTTTTAATAGCATTAGTTAATATGAAAAGAGAATAATAATATATCACTATCCATATAAAATATTCTTATCCTTTATAATTCATATGTTCAATAATATCTAAAGAAACCATATAAAGCATATTTGGTTCTATTAAATCCTAACTCTTTTTCGATATAAATTTTCAGTAGTTCTATGGAAAACTAAATAACTCATATCATATTCTTTGATAATAAAAACTAACATTACTCTATTAAAAGTACTTTTGATTTTTTTTTAAAGTTTTATTTATTCCATAATACCCTGAGAACTTACTACTATGAAATCAATACACTAGGTGAATTTTATGCATTTTCGACATATATAACCATCTCATATTATAGTAAAAGGAAAAATTATCTTTTCGTTTGGTGTATAAATAGTACTATGGACAAATTTTAAATGGAATTAAGAATAAATTAACTAAATATATTCTTATTTATTCATTCTGAATATTAGAAATATGTGCACATCTAAATACATACAAAAAAAAAAAAAATTTTCTATAAATATATTTTTTTTGGGAACACGATTATGACTTAAATAAAAAACTATTGCATGAATAAATGGTAATATTTTTTTTAATATTTTTCAAATGTCTTTTAAAAAAAAGAGGGTATGATTTTTTTTTTTTTTGATAAATATACATAGTGGAAAGAGATATGGTATTAAAATTTCTGTTAAAAAAATTTAAAAAAAAATATATTACAAAGTAATACAATTTAATAAATAATACATATATTAACTTGAATAACTAATAACCAATAGAATTGATATGTGATATTATTAATAAATCAATAATTACTATTAATATTTTCAATATTAGTAAACTCATTTGACCTTCAATTAATAAATTAAGTATTAAACCAACAACTTAGTAAAGAGAAAATACAGTAGTCTATACAAGTTTGATTTTAATTTCATATTAATTTTACAAAGCAATAAATTATATTTATGTAGTTTAATTAAGCATATGTTTTAATAGAAATTTATTTACTTTAATAAAAATCTTATATTTTTATAAAAAAATATAAATCTCCATTAGGGATTTTTAAGTAGAAATACTTTAATTATTTTTTTATGAATAATACTTAGAAACTGAAATCCACTGTTATTTAAATTAACAGAAATAAACACGAAAAGAGCAAACACAAAAACTATTATTTATACACCAAAAGGTTTTATCTTCAAAATATAAAATTTTTCTCATAAATTTTTTTCCTTCAAATTTTTCTGTAAAAATACTTCTATTTTCAAAAATGAAATTCATTTATTTCTATAGAAAAAATACGTAAAAAAAAAATATTAATTTTTCTTTTAATTAGCGCTTATCGGTGGTTATGTATTTTCCATATAGTTATTAATCATTATTCTCAAAAAAGGTAATAAAGACTTTCAGTAATTGATTAAAGAGCTTATTAAATAAATGATAGCATAATATATTATATATTATATACATATATATATGCAAAAATAAGAATATCTTTTAAAATTTTTTTTTTATTTTTTATTTCCTTCAGTTACCTTTATTTTTTAATATGAGCATAATGTATCTAAAATGAAGACTATTTGTCAATAAATATAATTATTAAATATATTTCTGTTTTACATTTTATTATATTTCCTATCAAAATAATTATAGAATCTAAATAATTTCATTCTTAATTATATTTCTCTTTATTTTAAAAATTTACCATTTTTATTATTGTTTTTTTCAATATCTTTCTTGTTATTGCATTTATTTTTTTTTTTAATTTTTTCTTTGATTAAATATTTATTCGTGTTGAATAAAATCGTTACATTAATTTTCTCATATTTATTAATAAAATATCCTCATATGATGTTATTGCATCATTATTAAAACATATTTATCTTTTAAACTTACATTTCCATTAAGATAATTATTTTTATATTTATTTTTATTTTTACCTTTTTATATACTTTTATTGTTAATGCTTTAATGTATGAAGATATTTGCATGCATTTAATTTTAACTTTATTTCTTTATTTTGATAAAATTTAAATTTGAAGTCAAAAAAATTTTATGTCATCCTTTAAAAATGTATAATATATATTTATTCTCTTTTAAATAATGAGCATAAAATAAATTTCTTTTATAAATATATTAATTTTATATTTATATTTAATTTTTTTTTTTCACAGCTTATTTTTTTAATTATTTTTTTAAGAATTGTTGCATGTGCACAAATTTTACTATATTTATACTTCATTTACACCTAAAATTGAATATATTTATGGCATAATTATTAAAGTAAAATAATTTTTACATTATTATAATGGTTAGAGAAGTTACACTTTTTTCATATTTTATTTATTTTAATATTTTGCAATTTTATTTTATTTATATCTTCATTTACAAAAAAACTATTTATGCCATATTATTTTTGATTATCATTAATTAAACATTCCTATTATAATAAAATTACAAAAATTTTCGTTATAACATTAAATAACTAACATAATAATATATAATTGAAATTTCAATAACTCTACAAATAATAATATAACATCATTTGTAAATCTATTCTCTCAATTATTCTTAAAGGAACATTTTATTTTATTATATTTGGAAGTTTTTTTATTTTGCTAATTTAAAGAAAAGCGATGCTTTCTGTATAATAATTTTTTTAGTATTACTATTTTTTATTAAATTTATAATTCTAAAAAATTTTTAAATTCTCATGTATTTTGTGTTTCATACAAAAAAATATAACATGATTAAAAAAGTTTATTCTATTAATAATGAATTTTATAATAATGTATTTCACAAAAGGAAGAAATATAATTAAACTTTAATATTCAGATGAAAAATTAATTCTACTTATATTTTTTATTATGTATTATTTAAGAAATTAAAGTTTTTATAAAAAAAAAAAAATATATGAAAAGGATAATAATTTTAAAAAAAATTACACTTACAAAATATATTAACAATACATTTACAAAATTATAGGGGGTATAAGAAGAAAAATAAATACGTCATTTATTAATTTTAAAAATGGCTCTTCTATATAATGAAGGATGTAAAAATTCTGATGACGACTTTACCAAATGTGACGTTTTTTTATGTTTTATAAAAAAGACTAAATTCAGAACGCTATATTGTGATCCTACATTCAAATCAGTTATAAAATATATTTCAGATAACATTTCAAATGACCTTTCAAAAAATATTTTTACACATGAGATTACTGAACCACTTTATTATAGAGATTCTAAAATAACTATTCTTTCCAATGACAATAAAAATGGCATTGTGTTCCTATTTGAAGCATATCCACATACTAATAGTCTTATATCTAATACATATTTATGTCGTATACGTAAAATAAATCAAAAATTAACATTATGTGAGTATATTCAAGAAAATTATTTTGAAAAAAGGCTTTCATTTAGATCTTTTGATGTTATTAATAGAGAAGATGATAATAATCATCGATTTGGCTTAAAAGATATAACAAACCCTAGGCATACAATTAATAAATTAAAATATGATGATATATTTTTTAGTAAAGACAGCTGCCATTTTACAACAGAAGGATTTGATAAAATCCACGTTTGCAGATATTCTATATGCAAAAAGAACGATCGAGGTCATATATTTTGCAAAGATGCCAAATTTAATGGAAATTTAATTAATATAAAAGAGCATATAAATTATGAAGAAAATCAAAAATATATATATCTCCCAAATAATTGTATAGAAGAAAATGGAAATTTTCATTGTACTCCATATTTGTGTAAATATGAAAAAATGAATGAATTATATCCATGTGATAAGTTAGAAATTAGTGCTGTAAAAGGTATAAATCCATATATAGAAAGTTCAGAAATGAGATCCACAAACTCTAGAATTATACCGCATGAAAACGACGTTAGACCATCTACTATTTTTGCAATATCTTTTTTTCCTTTCCTAATTATGCTTGTTTTTATTTGGTGTTATATATATAAAAAACTAAGAAGAAATAGAAGAAAAGTAAGCTATTCATAAATAATTTAATTGTATTAGTGATTTTTAATATATATACTTAATCTTTATATTTTTTCCATTTTTTAGTATATAATAATGAAAAGTAAAATAAAAGTATATATATATATTATTTTCATTAAATAAATTCCATATTTATCATTTTCAGGATAGGGTTGATAGATCTAAAGAACCATAATAATTACTCTTATTAAAAGTATCAAATGTTTTTACATGAAAATATGGGTATATAATTAATAATATGGAATTTATATTTTTCCATTCTATATACTTATAGGAATTATTGTGTGGAATTTTTTGCTTTAATCATTGAATTGTAAAATATAAAGAATAAAAAATTTCATAAAATCAATAATAAAAATTTTACATTCTTCTATTTTATGTATTTATTGAAAGCCTTATGTGAAAATTTTCTCTTTAATCGTTAAATTCTAAAATATAAAAAGTAAAAATATTTATATAATTAATAGTAGGAAATTTACATTTTTTCATTTTATGTATTTATTGGAAACTCTATTAAAAATAAAAAATTTGATATGTACATTTTATATGGAATTCAAATAAAATGTTTCCTACGTTTAAGATACTAAATGTCATATACTTTTTTCTATATAAAAAAATTAATATTCTTTTCTATAGTATAAATATAAATATTAAGGAAAAAATACAGAAAAAATATATATTTAATATGTAATTTAATTTATGATTATTATTGTGATTCATAAAAAAATAAAAGGAATAAATAAAATAATTTTAATTTAAATAACGATATAAAATTAATTTTTCATATTTTAATTTAGTAATAAATTAATATTAATTTGTATTATATATCTAATTTATTTCAATGTTATATTTCTATTTATATTTAGAAGAATATTTATATTTTCTTTTAAATATATTTTTCACTTTTATTTTTATTATAAATATAATACTTATTTTTAATTTTATTTACTTTGATTTTACTCATATAATTATAATTTCTCTTTTGAATTTAATTTAAATGTAATTTCTATATTTAATTTTAATTTTATTTGTTAATAAAAGTTCTTATTTCATATTATAAAACCAAATAGATAATATTTTTTCTAATAATGATTAATTAAAGGAATTACTAACTTTTTTTTGAGAATGTAAATAACTTGTTATATGGAAAATACGTAATTAGCCATGCAAGAGCTATATAAATATAAAAAAAAGAAGTTATTTGTTACTTTTTTTTTTTTGTTTTCTTTTTATAAAAGATACATGTAAAAAAATATATCTATTTTTTTTTAAAAAATGGTTTCGTTGGAAAAATAATGTTCTAAAAAGATGAAATCAATTTATTGACGAGAGAGATTCTTTGTAGTGAATTTTTTTTAAGAGAAAATTTTGCATACATATTAACAAATTTCCATGTTTCTAAGGTTTATATAATATAATTTATATTTCATTACGTTTGTTAACATGCAAAGTAGCAAACTTGAGTTGCTGAACATTATTCATATTATTAAAAGTAAAAATATATTTAATTAAAATCAATATTTAGTGAGGATTTGAATTTTTATTAAAAATAGGGATTTTTATAAAAGTAAATAATTGCCTCCTGAAAACGAAGAATACTAAACAAAGAAGTCTGCACAAATTCATTTTACCTGTTTTATAGCATTTAAAATTATACATAAATTCATTAAATTAGTAAAAGTAGCTCTATATGCTCTCTATTAATATCTTTTAGCACTCTAACAAAGTCATCGAATAGTGGTTTATTAATTGGGTGTTCGGAGACTTTGCTAGAGTACTGAACAAACCAATTAATAAAGAGCATGTAGAGATGACTCTACGATTTTCTTATACTTATGTATATTTTTTATATGCTTTGAACGAACGATCTTTAATCATAAACTACTTCGTTCAGCATTCTTTTGCTTCGATAAGTATTTATTTACTTTAATAAGTAAATCCTTATTTTATTAAAAATTTAAACACATATTTAACATTAACTATTAATTGATTATAATTATTAGTTTATTTATTATGAGTTATATTCAGCAATCATTTTATATTGCTATCGAATTAACAAAACACAAATACTTATTAAAAATGCAAATAAATTATATGCATATTAATTACATGAAGATTTTATCTTCATATGTATAAAATTTTCTCTCATAAATTCAAAATATAAATGTTATGCAAATTAAACGCTTTACAAAAATATCATTATCTTCTTGTAAAAAAAAATCTCTCTCTCTCTGATTTTTCTTCTCTTTTTCAAAAAAAAATAAAATAAATCTTTTTTTTATTTTTTTTTTTTTATCTTTATGTTTTTCGAAAGAAACATTTCTCAAAAAAAATTCCAATAATTTTTTTTTTTTTTTTTTTTTTTTTTTTTTTTTTAGTTAGCTCAACTATGTATTCTCCACATAGCTAGTCCTTTTATAGCCAAAAAGGTTAATGAAGCTTTTTATTAACCAAATAGGTAATTAATATACCAAGTAATAATCTCCTTAAACATAGTTTCATATATATATATATATATATACATACATCAAACTAATAAATTTAATTTTAAACAATACTAAAATATTCATATTTGTATTTTAAAAATTACATGAAAACATTTAAATTAAATCCAATTTTATGTTATTAAGTATTTTTCTGTCTTTTTAAATATTCCAATATTTATAATAATTTAAAAAAACGAATATGGTAATAACTTTGAAAATAAAATTTAAATGAATTTCATAATATATGAAAGTATATGAATTTGTGATGAAAAACTTTACATGAATTTGGTAAAGTTTATGTTGAAATTATATGACACGTTATATTAGAATTTTATTTTTTTTTTAATTTAAGTAGAAAATATAGGCTAGTGATTTATTAACTGGGTGTTCGGTGACTTTACCAGAGTACTGAACAAACAAATTAATAAAGAGCATGTAGAGGTGTCTCTACGGTTTTGTTGTATTTATATATATTTTTATATGCTTTGAACGGGTAATTCTTAATTAAGTGCTCTACTTCGTTCAGCATTCTTTACTTTCAATAGGCATTTATTTACTTTAATAAAAATCCCTATTTTTATTAAAAATTTAAATCCTTAATATTGATTATTAATTAAATGTAAATTAATTATTTCTTTGTTGTAAGTTATGTTCAGCAATTTAAACATATTGCTGTTGAATTAACAGACATAAACAATTAGTAAAAATGTAAATAAATTATATGAATATTAATTACATGAAAATTTTATTGTCACAGGTATGAAATTTTCTCTCACAAATTCAAAATATAAATATTCTGAAAATTAAACTCTTTTATAAACACATTATTATCTTTTGTTAAAAGAAATCTCTCTCTCCATAAATCCTTCTCTTTCCAAAAAAAAAATATAAATATATTTTTTTTTTTTTTAGTTAGCAAAACCAACTACGTATTCTCAACATAGCTAGTCCTTTTTATAGACAAAAAGGTTAATGAAGCCTTTTATTAACCAAGTATTGAACAAACAAATTAATAAAGAGCATGCAGAGTTGCCTCTACAATTTTGGATGTATTCATATGTATTTTTAAATGCTTTCAATGAGTGAACCTAATTATGTGATCAACTTCATTCAGCATTCTTTAATTTCAATAGGCATTTATTTACTTTAATAAAAATTTTTATTTTTATTAAAAATTTATATCCTTATTGAATATTGATTACTAATTAAATGTACATTACTTATTTCCTTGTTATGATTTATGTCCAGCAATTTAAAATATTGCTGTTGAACTAACAAACATAAACAATTAGTAAAAATACAAATTAATTATATGAATATTAATTACGTGAAAATTTTATTATTATATGTAAAAAATTTTCTCTTACAAATTAAAAATATAAATACTACGTAAATTAAATTCTTTTGTATATAAATATCTTTTGTATGTTTAATATCTCATTTTTATTGGTAACAAATCTTTTTCCAATTGATTTTTTTTTTTAATCAATTTTTTTTTTTTTTTCCTGACGGTTTTTTTTTTATAAAAATACAAACCAAAAAAATTGATCATTTTTTTTTTTGTTTTTCTGGGTGTGAATAACTATGTATTCTTCATATAACTAGTCCTTTTATTTTCCAAAAAGGTTAATAAAGCCTTTTATTAACCAATCGCCTAGGTTAACTTCGTGCTCTAATGGAAACTTTACACTTATCCGAAAGTTCTATAATTTTATTTTTTCAAAGTCTTGTATTATTCCCCCATATATTTTTCTGTTCGTATTTATCTTTAGGCTTGATTAAATCGAACTTTTCGATAAAACTCAAAATAATTTTTTTATTCGATTTCTCCAGTTTTTCTTTATTTTATTAAATTTTGACTTCCATAATATATGTATAATCATTCTTATCCTTCGCAATAGAATATATTAATGCGTCTATTGCAAAATCACTGATGTAAGGTCCTTATTTCTTTTTATTATAGAAATTATAGTTCTGGCCTGTTTGTCGTTAAATTTTGTATATTACAACCTTTTTAGTTTTTCTTGCGGCTTTCTCATTAAATTTTCAGTAAAAATTGATCGTTTGCATCTACATCTTTGGTATAATATATAGTTTTTTGCCCTAGAATGATGATATAGTACATAATTCATCTATTGTATTGATTTATTAAATGGGTGTTCGGTGACTTTGATAGAGTACTGAACAAACAAATTAATAAAGAGCATATAGAGTTTCCTCTACAATTTTTGATGTATTTATATATATTTTTAAATGCTTTGAACGAGTGATCCTTAATTACGTGATATACTTCGTTCAGCATTCTTTAATTTCAATAAGCATTTATTTAGTTTAATAAAAATCTTTGTTTTTATTAAAAAATATTTTATATCCTTATTGAATATTGATTATTAATTAAATGTATCTTACTTGTTTCTTTGTTATGAGTTATGTTAAGCAATTTAAATATATTGCTGTTGAATTAACAAACATAAACAATTAGTAAAAATACAAATTAATTATAGGAATATTAATTACGTGAAAATTTTATTATTATATGTATAAAATTTTCTCTTACAAATTAAAAATATAAATACTACGTAAATTAAATTCTTTTGTATATAAATATTTTTTGTATGTTTAATATCTCATTCTTATTGGTAACAAATCTTTTTCCAATTGATTTTTTTTTTAATTAATTTTTTTTTTCCTAACGGTTTTTTTTTATAAAAATACAAACAAAAAAATAGATCTTTTTTTTTTTTTTTTTTTTTTTTTTTGCATGTGCATGACCAACTACGTATTCTTCATATAACTAGTCCTTTTATTAACACAAATGGTAAGAATAAGCACCTCTGAAAAAAGAAAGAGTATACAAGAAGATACAAATTCATTTATTGAAGAATATAATGTATATACCTTCAATTGTTTATGCATTAATAAAGCGAATAGTATCAGTAGATAAAATTTTTGCAGATGCTTTAAGAGATGTATCCCTAAAAGATATTCAAACAAAAAATTATAAACATTTCAGAGAATAAAAATTTTAGAGATGTTATGTTGTCATTATTAATTTTAGAAAAAAGAGATAGGAGGTCACACAAAAAATCAGATACATGCATATTTGCTAATGATACGTTAGGGAAGAAACTAACTCTTTATGTAGATTTTATAATAATATTACCACATGTTATTGTTGTAGACAAAAAGTTTATTTTAAAAAAGACTTTTTACATTGCAGAAAAAGATGTAATAATTACAATATGATAAATCATTTGGCGTCAGTATTTACGAACAAATTGATTAGAGATAAAGAAGATGAATTTAGAGGCATAACAACAGATAAAAGATATAATATTAATTTTAAGTTAATTAAAAATAAAACTGATTTGAAAAAAAATTGAATTATTGGTTAATAAAAGGCTTTATTAACCTTTTTGGTAATAAAAAGGACTAGCTATGTGATTTATTAACTGGGTGTTCGGTGAGTTTATTATAGTACTGAACAAATAAATTAATAAAGAGCATGTAGAGGTGTCTCTATGATTTTGTTGTATTTATATGTATTTTTATATGCTTTGAACGAATAATTCTTAACTATGTGCTCTACTTCGTTCAACATTCTTTACTTCCAATAGGCATTTATTTACTTTAATAAAAATCCCTATTTTTATTAAAAATTTAAATCTTTATTGAATATTAATTATTATTTAATTGTAATTTGTTTATTCCTTTGTTATAAGTTATGTTCAGCAATTTAAATATATTGCTGTTGAATTAAAAAACATAAACAATTAGTCAAAATGCAAATTAATTATATGAATATTAATTACGTAAAAATTTTATTGCCATATGTATAAAATTTTCTCTTACAAATTAAAAATATAAATACTGTGTAAATTAAATTCTTTTATGTAAACATTATTATCTGTATAAGATCTCGTTTTTATTGGTACTAAATCTTACTCTCGATTTTTATTTTACCAATTTTCTCTCCTCCTATTAAATCATTTAAAAAAAAATAAATATATTTTTTTTACGTATGTTCATTTATTAAAAGAAAAATATCTCAAAAAAAATTCAATAATTTTTTTTTTTTTTTTTTTTTGCGTTTACACAACCAACTACGTATTTTTCATATAGCTAGTCCTTTTTATTACAAAAAAGGTTAATGAAGCCTTTTATTAACCAGTACTCTAACAAAGTCACGGAACACCAAGTTAATAAATCAATAGTATATATAACTTAAATAACTAATAAAGTTGATATTTAATATGATTAATAAATCTTTAATTATTTCATGTAATAATTTATTGTATAACAAATAGAATAAGTAAGGATTTTTCTACACACTCTTTATTAATGTTTGTCTAATTCTAGTAATGTAATTCAACATTGAGTTAATAAATCACTATCCTTATAATATTAATGTCATTAAAAAAAAAAAAAAAAAAGATTGAATTTTAACTATTGTATATTTACTACTTAAATTAAGAAAAAAAATGAAATTCTAATATAACGTACCATATATTTTCAACATAAATTTTACCAAATTAATGTAAAGTTTTTCATCATGAATTCATATACTTTCATATATTATGAAATTCATTTAAATTTTATGTTCAGACTTATTGCAATATTCTTGTTTTTAAATTATTATAAATATAGGAATATTTTAAAGACAGATAAATACATAATAACATAAAATTGGATTTAATTTAAATGTTTTTATGTAATTTTTATAATACAAATATGAATATTTTAGTATTGTTTAAAATTAAATTTATCAGTTTGTAGTATGTACATATATAATAAACTCTGTTTAAGGAGATTATTACTTGGTATATTAATTACCTATTCTATGATTTTGCTATAGTGCTAAAAGATATTAATAGAGAGCATATAGAGCTACTTTTACTAATTTAATGAATTTATGTATAATTTTAAATGCTATAAAACAGGTAAAATGAATTTGTGCAGACTTCTTTGTTTAGTATTCTTCGTTTTCAGGAGGCAATTATTTACTTTTATAAAAATCCCTATTTTTAATAAAAATTCAAATCCTCACTAAATATTGATTTTAATTAAATATATTTTTACTTTTTAATAATATGAATAATGTTCAGCAACTCAAGTTTGCTACTTCGCAAGTTAACAAACGTAATGAAATATAAATTATATTATATAAACCTTACAAACATGGAAATTTTGTTAATATGTATGCAAAATTTTCTCTTAAAAAAAATTCACTACAAAGAATCTCTCTCGTCAATAAATTGATTTCATCTTTTTAGAACACTATTTTTCCAACAAAACCATTTTTTAAAAAAAAATAAATATATTTTTTTACGTGTATCTTTTATAAAAAGAAAACAAAAAAAAAAGTAACAAGTAACTTCTTTTTTTTATATGTATATAGCTCTTGCATGGCTAATTACGTATTTTCCATATAACAAGTTATTTACATTCTCAAAAAAAAGTTAGTAATTCCTTTAATTAATCATTATTAGAAAAAATATTATCTATTTGGTTTTATAATATGAAATAAGAACTTTTATTAACAAATAAAATTAAAATTAAATATAGAAATTATATTTAAATTAAATTCAAAAGAGAAATTATAATTATATGAGTAAAATCAAAGTAAATAAAATTAAAAATAAGTATTATATTTATAATAAAAATAAACGTGAAAAATATATTTAAAAGAAAATATAAATAGAAATATAACATTGAAATAAATTAGATATATAATACAAATTAATATTAATTTATTACTAAATTAAAATATGAACAATTAATTTTATATCGTTATTTAAATTAAAATTATTTTATTTATTCCTTTTATTTTTTTATGAATCACAATAATAATCATAAATTAAAGTATATATTACATATATATTTTTTCTGTATTTTTTCCTTAATATTTACATTTATACTATAGAAAAGAATATTAATTTTTTTATATAGAAAAAAGTATATGACATTTAGGAACTTAAACTAAGGAAACTTTTTATTTGAATTCCATATAAAATGTACATATCAAATTTTTTATTTTTAATAGAGCTTCCAATAAATACATAAAATGAAAAAATGTAAATTTCCTACTATTAATTATATAAATATTTTTACTTTTTATATTTTAGAATTTAACGATTAAAGAGAAAATTTTCACATAAGGCTTTCAATAAATACATAAAATAGAAGAATGTAAAATTTTTATTATTGATTTTATGAAATTTTTTATTCTTTATATTTTACAATTCAATGATTAAAGCAAAAAATTCCACACAATAATTCCTATAAGTATATAGAATGGAAAAATATAAATTCCATATTATTAATTATATACCCATATTTTCATGTAAAAACATTTGATACTTTTAATAAGAGTAATAATTATGGTTCTTTAGATCTAGCAACCTTACCCTGAAAATGATAAATATGGAATTTATTTAATGAAAATAATATATATATATACTTTTATTTTACTTTTCATTATTATATACTAAAAAATGGAAAAAATATAAAGATTAAGTATATATATTAAAAATCACTAATACAATTAAATTATTTATGAATAGCTTACTTTTCTTCTATTTCTTCTTAGTTTTTTATATATATAACACCAAATAAAAACAAGCATAATTAGGAAAGGAAAAAAAGATATTGCAAAAATAGTAGATGGTCTAACGTCGTTTTCATGCGGTATAATTCTAGAGTTTGTGGATCTCATTTCTGAACTTTCTATATATGGATTTATACCTTTTACAGCACTAATTTCTAACTTATCACATGGATATAATTCATTCATTTTTTCATATTTACACAAATATGGAGTACAATGAAAATTTCCATTTTCTTCTATACAATTATTTGGGAGATATATATATTTTTGATTTTCTTCATAATTTATATACTCTTTTATATTAATTAAATTTCCATTAAATTTGGCATCTTTGCAAACTATATGACCTCGATCGTTCTTTTTGCATATAGAATATCTGCAAACGTGGATTTTATCAAATCCTTCTGTTGTAAAATGGCAGCTGTCTTTACTAAAAAATATATCATCATATTTTAATTTATTAATTGTATGCCTAGGGTTTGTTATATCTTTTAAGCCAAATTGATGATTATTATCATCTTCTCTATTAATAACATCAAAGGATCTAAATGAAAGCCTTTTTTCAAAATATTTTTCTTGAATATACTCACATAATGTTAATTTTTGATTTATTTTACGTATACGACATAAATATGTATTAGATATTAAAAAACGCTTATATGGATATACTTCTAATAGGAACACAATACCATTTTTATTATCATTGGAAAGAATAGTTATTTTAGAATCTCTATTTTCAAGTGGTTCAGTAACCTCATGTGTAAAAATATTTTTTGAAAGGTCATTTGAAATGTTACCTGAAATATATTTTATAACTGATTTGAATGTAGGATCACAATATAGCGTTCTGAATTTAGTCTTTTTTATAAAACATAAAAAAACGTCACATTTGGTAAAGTCGTCATCAGAATTTTTACATCCTTCGTTATATAGAAGAGCCATTTTTAAAATTAATGAAAGACGTATTTATTTTTCTTCTTATCCCCTATAATTTTGTAAATTTCTTGTTAATATGTTTTGTGAGTGTAATTTTTTTATTTAAATTATTATCCTTTTTCATATCTTTTTTTTTTTTTTTATGAAAACTTTAATTTCTTAAATAATACATAATAAAAATATAAGTAGAATTAATTTTTCATCTGAATATTAAAATTTAATTATATTTCTTCCTTTTGTGAAATACATTATTATAAAATTCATTATTAATAGAATAAACTTTTTTAATCATGTTATATTTTTTTGTATGAAACACAAAATACATGAAAATTTAAAAATTTTTTAGAATTATAAATTTAATAAAAAATAGTAATACTAAAAAAATTATTATACAGAAAGCATCGCTTTTCTTTAAATTAGCAAAATAAAAAAACTTCCAAATATAATAAAATAAAATGTTCCTTCAAAAATAATTGAGAGAATAGATTTACAAATGATGTTATATTATTATTTGTAGAGTTATTGAAATTTCAATTATATATTATTATGTTAGTTATTTAATGTTATAACGAAAATTTTTGTAATTTTATTATAATAGGAATGTTTAATTAATGATAATCAAAAATAATATGACATAATTGGTTTTTATGTAAATGGAGATATAAATAAAATAAAATTGCAAAATAAGTAAAATATGAATAAAGTGTAACTTCTCTAACCATTATAATAATGTAAAAATTATTTTACTTTAATAATTATACCATAAATATATTCATTGTTATCTGTAAATGAAGCATAAATTAGTAAAATTTGTGCACATGCAACAATTCTTAAAAAAATAATTAAAAAAATAATCTGTGAAAAAAAAAAAATTAAATATAAATATAAATATAAAATTAATATATTTATAAAAGAAATTTATTTTATGCTCATTATTTAAAAGAGAATAAATATATATTATACATTTTTAAAGGATGACATAAAATTTTTTTGACTTCAAATTTAAATTTTATCAAAATAAAGAAATAAAGTTAAAATTAAATGCATGCAAATATCTTCATACATTAAAGCATTAACAATAAAAGTATATAAAAAGGTAAAAATAAAAATATATATAAAAATAATTATTTTAATGGAAATGTAAGTTTAAAAGATAAATATGTTTTAATAATGATGCAATAACATCACATGAGGATATTTTATTAATAAATTTGAGAAAATTAATGTAACGATTTTATTCAACATGAATAAATATTTAATCAAAGAAAAAATTAAAAAAAAAAAAAATAAATGCAATAACAAGAAATAAATTGAAAAAAATAATAATAAAAATGGTAAATTTTTAAAATAAAGAGAAATATAATTAAGAATGAAATTATTTAGATTCTATAATTATTTTTAAAGGAATTATAATAAAATGTAAAACAGAAATATATTTAATAATTATATTTATTGTTAAATAGTCTTCATTTTAGATACATTATACTCATATTAAAAAATAAAGGTAACTAAAGGAAAAAAAAAATAAAAAAAAAATTTTAAAAGATATTCTTATTTTTACATATATATATATATAATATATAATATATTATGCTATCATTTATTTGATAAGCTCTTTAATCAATTAATGAAAGCCTTTATTACCTTTTTTGAGAATAATGATTAATAACTATATGGAAAATACATAACCACCGATAAGCGCTAATTAAAAGAAAAATTAATATTTTATTTTTACGTATTTTTTCTATAGAAATAAATGAATTTCATTTTTGAAAATAGAAGTATTTTTACAGAAAAATTTGAAGGAAAAAAATTTATGAGAAAAATTTTATATTTTGAAGATAAAACCTTTTGGTGTATAAATAATAGTTTTTGTGTTTGCTCTTTTCGTGTTTATTTCTGTTAATTTAAATAACAGTGGATTTCAGTTTCTAAGTATTATTCATAAAAAAATAATTAAAGTATTTCTACTTAAAAATCCCTAATGGAGATTTATATTTTTTTATAAAAATATAAGATTTTTATTAAAGTAAATAAATTTCTATTAAAACATATGCTTAATTAAACTACATAAATATAATTTATTGCTTTGTNTTTTTTTTTTTAAATTGTAATTAATTTATTTCACTTTTAAAAATGCTTTTTACATGATTTGTTATTATAATTTCTTAAAAATAAATACCTATCTTCACAAAGTGTAACTTCTCTAACCATTATAATAATGTAAAAATTATTTTACTTTAATAATTATGCCATAAATATATTCAATTTTAGGTGTAAATGAAGTATAAATATAGTAAAATTTGTGCACATGCAACAATTCTTAAAAAAATAATTAAAAAAATAAGCTGTGAAAAAAAAAAATTAAATATAAATATAAAATTAATATATTTATAAAAGAAATTTATTTTATGCTCATTATTTAAAAGAGAATAAATATATATTATACATTTTTAAAGGATGACATAAAATTTTTTTGACTTCAAATTTAAATTTTATCAAAATAAAGAAATAAAGTTAAAATTAAATGCATGCAAATATCTTCATACATTAAAGCATTAACAATAAAAGTATATAAAAAGGTAAAAATAAAAATAAATATAAAAATAATTATCTTAATGGAAATGTAAGTTTAAAAGATAAATATGTTTTAATAATGATGCAATAACATCATATGAGGATATTTTATTAATAAATATGAGAAAATTAATGTAACGATTTTATTCAACACGAATAAATATTTAATCAAAGAAAAAATTAAAAAAAAAAATAAATGCAATAACAAGAAAGATATTGAAAAAAACAATAATAAAAATGGTAAATTTTTAAAATAAAGAGAAATATAATTAAGAATGAAATTATTTAGATTCTATAATTATTTTGATAGGAAATATAATAAAATGTAAAACAGAAATATATTTAATAATTATATTTATTGACAAATAGTCTTCATTTTAGATACATTATGCTCATATTAAAAAATAAAGGTAACTGAAGGAAATAAAAAATAAAAAAAAAATTTTAAAAGATATTCTTATTTTTGCATATATATATGTATATAATATATAATATATTATGCTATCATTTATTTAATAAGCTCTTTAATCAATTACTGAAAGTCTTTATTACCTTTTTTGAGAATAATGATTAATAACTATATGGAAAATACATAACCACCGATAAGCGCTAATTAAAAGAAAAATTAATATTTTATTTTTACGTATTTTTTCTATAGAAATAAATGAATTTCATTTTTGAAAATAGAAGTGTTTTTACAGAAAAATTTGAAGGAAAAAAATTTATGAGAAAAATTTTATATTTTGAAGATAAAACCTTTTGGTGTATAAATAATAGTTTTTGTGTTTGCTCTTTTCGTGTTTATTTCTGTTAATTTAAATAACAGTGGATTTCAGTTTCTAAGTATTATTCATAAAAAAATAATTAAAGTATTTCTACTTAAAAATCCCTAATGGAGATTTATATTTTTTTATAAAAATATAAGATTTTTATTAAAGTAAATAAATTTCTATTAAAACATATGCTTAATTAAACTACATAAATATAATTTATTGCTTTGTAAAATTAATATAAAATTAAAATCAAACTTGTATAGACTACTGTATTTTCTCTTTACTAAGTTGTTGGTTTAATACTTAATTTATTAATTGAAGGTTAAATGAGTTTACTAATATTGAACATATTAATAGGGAGTATGTAGAAAAATACCTATTTATTTTACTTGGTATGAAATAAATTATTATATGAAATAATTATTGATTTATTAATCATATCAAATATCAGTTCGATTGGTTATTAGTTATTCAAGTTAATATATATATTATTTGTTAAATTGTTTTACTTTGTAATATATTTTTTTTAAAATTTTTTTAACAGAAATTTTAATACCATATCTCTTTCCACTATATATATTTTAAAAAAAAAAAAATCATACCTTTTTTTTTAAAAGACGTTTGAAAAATATTAAAAAAAATATTATCATTTATTCGCGCAATAGTTTTTTTTTTAAGTCATAATCGTGTTCCCAAAAAAAATATATATATAGAAAATTTTTTTTTTTTGTATGTATTTAGATGTGCACATATTTCTAATATTCAGAATGAATAAATAAGAATATATTTAGTTAATTTATTTTTAATTCGATTTAAAATTTGTCAATAGTACTATTTATACACCAAAAGAAAAGATAATTTTTCCTTTTACTATAATATGAGATGGTTATATATGTCGAAAATGCATAAAATTCACCTAGTGTATTGATTTCATAGTAGTAAGTTCTCAGGGTATTATGGAATAAATAAAACTTTAAAAAAAAATCAAAAGTACTTTTAATAGAGTAATGTTAGTTTTTATTATCAAAGAATATGATATGAGTTATTTAGTTTTCCATAGAACTACTGAAAGTTTATATCGAAAAAGAGTTAGGATTTAATAGAACCAAATATGCTTTATATGGTTTCTTTAGATATTATTGAACATATGAATTATAAAGGATAAGAATATTTTATATGGATAGTGATATATCATTATTCTCTTTTAATATTAACTAATGCTATTAAAAGAAAACATACTGACAATGATGCATTTTTTTATAACGAACAATATATGGACTCGTATGTTCCATTAATCATAGACATTTTAATTGATCGTCATTCTATTTATACTAGACAATAATTTCAATACTACGTAATTAAAGAATTGGAAATAAAATTATATCTCAGTAATTCTCATAATTCTCAAGTAACATTAATGAGAGTTCAGATGAAAGCCTTTATAATATACTTAAAACCATATATAATGAAAAAGAAATACTTTTTGAAGGAAATAGTAAGGAATGTGGTGTTTATATAATACAATACATATTGTGAAACCATGGGAGAAACATAATATTTTTCATTATTTGGGATAAATTGTATGTCTTGAATTTTCAAAAAATTACTGCCTGAATCTATGTTAGAGATGATAATAATTAATTTAAATTATCAATGGATATAAGTCCATAAAAATTGAATAGACTTTGAGCAAATTCGATAGATACAATGAAAGATATTAAGGTATCATAATTTCATATGAATTATAGGAATACAAAAGAAATAAAATAAAACATTACTGTGGAAGAAATAAAAACTATATTGATATTTATTGTCTTAGTTATTAAGAGGTACTATTAATCTTTTTGAGAATAAAAATTATTAGCTGTATGTAAAGTATATATCCATGCAATAGTTAGATAAAAAAAAAAATTAGCTGGTAACTTTTTTTTTTCTTTTTATAAGTTAAATATAAAAAAAAAAATATATATTTTTTTTTTATGAAAGATTTAATTTTTGATAATTTGAAAAATAATTATCGAAAACAATTTTTTTGAATAAAATTTTATAGAAAGTAATAAAAATTTCGTGTTTATTATATATGCGTAATTAAATTTGCGTTTTAATAGATATGTACATTTATTAACTTAATAACAGTAGACTTTAATTTTTAAACATTGTTTATAATTTTATAAGAAAAATACATTTAATTAGAAAATAATAATTAACAAAGATTTAAATTATTAATAAAAATATAAAATTTTTATTAAATTAAATAAATGCTTAAAAAAGTAATAAAAGCTCAATGAAATAGACTACATAAATACAGTTTATTAGTTTATAGCAATTAATAATATACTTAAATTCATTTAATTAGTATAAGAAGATCTACATGCTCTTTATTAATCTGCTTTTTCAATACTCTAGTAAAGTTATTAAATGGGAAATTAATAAATTAAGATGACATTTTTTTGATAATAAGGTTTCTTTTTCCAAGTCAACAAGCCTTAAGAAAAAAATAAAAATATACTTTTTATTTATAATTGTAAGTACACGCAAAAAAAGAATATATCTATATATTTTTTTTTTAGTGTCCATAAGTTTTATATCCATATTTTTAATGTACACATTAAGATTTTCGTGTTTTCCCATCATATATTATATGAACAAATAAAAATATTTTTACTTAAATTATTCATATATCATTTAAAATATCCAATAATACTAAGCAAACTTCGCCTATGGTGTTAGAAAAAAAAAATTAAAATAAAGAAATACTGTATATTGTTGGTATTTAAATATATATATATATTAGATGATTTATATGTTTAATTATATAATGTAATATATAATCTAAACGTTTCATGGTACTAAATGTTTTTCAAAGTTATATATTAAGAATAGATTTCTCAACAAGTTAATAAAAAATATTATTAACCTTTTTGAGAAATTAAAATGATAGCTATATGGAAAATAAATAGCCATGCAAGAGCTAGATAAAAAAAAAAAAAAAAGAATTAACTATTTTTGTTTTCTTTTTATAAATTTACAAAGATATAAAAAAAAATTTATCTACTTTTTTATAAAATGATTTATAATCAAAATTTAAAAAGTAGAGTTTATAAAAAAAGTTTCTTGTAATATGTTTTGTTTAAATTTATATAAGAAAAATTTACATTAACGATAATAAAACTTTCATATTTTGTAGTATTTACATTATTTTTTTTTTTTTTGTTATTTACGTTTGTTAATTTGAGATCAATAAATTTAAATTGATAAGCATACTCATAATATTATAAATAAAATAGATGCAGTTAAAATTAACGATTATGAGGAATTAAATTTTTTTGAAAATAGGGATGTCTACTAAAGTATATAAATTCCTCTTAAAAAAAAACAAAAAATGCTCAATGTAGTAGACTATATATACAAGACAGTTTACTGGTTTATAGCATTAAATTTATATTTAAATTCATTAAATTAGTAGAGGAATCTTTATGTCATCTTTGTTAATTTGTTTGTTCAACACTCTAGAAAGGTTATTGAAGGTACAATTAATAAATGAACTAGATAGTATTAGATAAATACGGCAAACAATATATCGGATTTATAGTGATCAAATATGAAAAATTTGTATCAATTGATTGAATATTTAAATTAAAAACCATTCTTACACTTCTCTGAGGAATAATGCAAAATATTTTGATAGATTTAATTCAGGATAAATATATAATTGTATATATTGGTTACATGATCATTTTAACAGAAACTACAGTTGAACATCTTAATGTATTAGTAAAAGTATTGGTCTATAAATAATATTACAGACCTCTTTTGTGTAATATTAAGATGAATAAATAGAATATAAATATTTTATTTTATTCATGCTAAATTGCGTGAACAATATGCAATCATAGATACATACACTAAAATAACTAATAAAAAAGTATATACACTAAAAAAATAATAAAATAAATATTTTTTTTTTGCGTGTGTATTTATAATTAAAAAAAAAAAAATGTATCATAAATATATATTTTCTTTTCAGCATATGATGATAACTTAAAAGAAATTCTGATCATATTATTTTTATTTTCTTTACCTTTTTATTATTAAAAAAAAGTATATAAAAAAAAATTCAACCTTAAAAAAATTATTAATTTTTTTTTTTTTTTTTTTTTGGGTACTATATGGGTTAATGTAGAATGTATATTTTTTTTTTAAGTTAAAAAGTACATAAAAAATAGATTATATTTTTGAGTGATATGCAAATTAACTTTAAAAAAAAATAATTAACTAATAAGTAATGCTGGATGTTGATAAATAAAAATAAAAATTTTAAATTAAAAATAAGTTGAGTTTATTCCCTCTTTATTAATTTATTTGTTTCATTCTAGCAAAGTCATTAAACAGGAAGTTAATAAATTATTTGGAGACAACGGTAGGAACATAGAAACCTATGCAAGCAGAACTCACATTGGATTAGAATTAAACAGTGGAAAAAGAGTCATCAATACTTGGATTAAAGGTACTATTAGTAATAATGGATTTTAATTAATTACATCAATTCAAAATTAGAAAAGACGATGAAACAATCAAATAAATATATTAATTGCCAATTCCATGACTTTTCTAATATCAAACAAATTGATAAAGAGCATGTGTATTAAATTTTACTTAATTTAATTTTAACCTAATTAAAACTTTAATTTAAAATCTTTATTTTTATTGATCAACATAAATTACTACTTATTAGTTTATTTTTTTTTTAAATTAATTTACACAACACTTCAAAATGTAATTTCTTTAATATAAAGTTTTAATTTAAAAGAAAATATACATTCTATAATAATTTTCTGGTTATCTTCACAAAAAAAAATTAATCTTTTTTTTTTTTAATAAATAAAAAAAAAGGAAAATAATAAAAAAAATATCATAATATATTTAATTCTGAGTCATATGGAAAAAAAAAATATATATGATACTTTTTTTTTAAATTGCAGATCCAAATAAAAAAAGTTATTATTTATTTAATTTTTTAGTATACTTACTTTCAGTGAAGGTATATATATTTTTTTTCTTTAGTGTACATACTTTTTCATTAACTATTTTATTGCATGTATTTATGATTTCACATTGCCCCCTACATTTAGCATGATGATTTATTAACTGGGTGTTCGGTAACTTTGCTAGATACTGAACAAACCAATTAATAAAGAGCATGTAGAGATAACTCTACGATTTTCTTATACTTATCTATATTTTTATATGCTTTGAACGAGTGATCTTTAATCATAAACTACTTCGTTCAGCATCCTTTTATTTCAAAAGGTATTTATTTATTTTAATAAATAAATCCTTATTTTTATTAAAAATTTAAACACTTATTTAACATTAACTATTAATTGATTATAATTACTAGCTTATTTATTATGAGTTATATTCAGCAATCATTTTATATTGTTATTGAATTAACAAAACACAAATACTTATTAAAAATGCAAATAAATTATATGAATATTAATTACGTGAAAATTTTATCTTCATATGTATAAAATTTTCTCTCACAAATTCAAAATATAAATATTATGCAAATTAAACGCTTTACAAAAACATTATTATCTTTTGTAAAAAAAAGAAAAATCTCTCTCTCTGATTCTCTTTCTAAAAAAAAAAATAAATTAAATCTTTTTTTATATTTTTTTTTTATCTTTATCTTTTTCGAAAGATACATTTCTCAAAAAAAAATTCCAACAATTTTTTTTTTTTTCCTTTTTTTTTTTTTTTTTTAGTTAGCACAACTAACTATGTATTCTTCACATAGCTTGTCCTTTTATAGCCAAAAAGGTTAATAAAGCCTTTTATTAACCACATGCATAAAATAAAATGATTTCATTCTTTTTATTCATTTAAATATCATGCAAAAAAGGTTTATAATATTATTTATAAAATACAAGTTAAAATAACAGAAAAATCTCCAAATTTAATGAATAGTCTTTAGAAGAAAATTCAAAATGTTTTATAGCATTTGACAACAATTAAAAAATACAATTGCTAATCTAGAAGTATATATAGATTCATTAACTGTCTTATCAGTAACTTTTCTAGAATACTAAATAAACGTGTTAATAAAGAGAAAACAAAGTTTCCTCTACTAATTTAATGAATCTATGTATAATTTTAAATGTTATAAAACGGGTAAACTGTATTTATATAGTTTATTTCTATGAATATTTATTGCTTTCAGGAGGTATTTATTTGCTTAAATATACGTTCTATATTTTTATTAAAAATTTAAATCCTCTTTAATTATTAATTTTTTGTTACATATATTTTACTTATAATATTTTGAATAAATTTTAGTGTTTCAAGTCCGCTGCTTTAATGTTAACAGAGATAATTAACTAACAAAATAAAAAATAAGTTATATAAATACTATCAAATTTGAAAGTTTTATTATCGTTAATATAAAATTTTATCTTTAAATTCAAAATAAAAATTCAATACAAAGAAACTATACTGTTGGTTAATAAAAGGCTTCATTAACATTTTTGGAGAATAAAAGGATTAGTTAAATGAAGTATACGAAGTTGGTCATGCATACACACACAAAAATAAAAAAAATTGATGATTTTTTTTGTTTGTACTTTTTAAAAAGAATGTACAAAGACTGTCAGGAAAAGAATATTTGATAAAAAAAATGTAAAAATAGTCAGAAAAAAAATTGATTAAAAAAAAATCAATTTCTTAAAATATAAAAAAAAAACAAAATAAAAAAAAAAAAAAAAAAAGAAAAGATTTTTTTTTGTTTTGAAGTGAGGAATGAAATGAAAGATTTTTATGATGAATTTTGTAAAAGAAAATTTTATACATATAACAATAAAATTTTCATGTAATTAATATTTATATAATTTATTTTGTTTTTGTTAATAATTATTTATGTTTGTTAATTCAACAGCAATATAAAATAATTGCTGAATATAACTCATAATAAATAAACTAGTAATTATAATTAATTAATAATTAATGTTAAATAAGTATTTAAATTTTTAATAAAAATAAGGATTTTTATTAAAGTAAATAAATACTTATTGAAATAAAAGAATGCTGAACGAAGTAGATTATAGTTAAAGATCACTTGTTCAAAGCAAATAAAAATATGTATAAATATACAAAAATCGTAGACACATTTCTACATGCTCTTTATTAATTGGTTTGTTCAATACTATAGTAAAGTCCCCGAACACCCAGTTAATAAATCAGTAGATGATTAAAATGATATTCCTAATTACATATTATAAGATGATAGACCTTTAAAAGAATATGAAAACTTTTATGTATTCCTTCTTAACAGAAAATAGATGATTTTAGTGAGGAGGTAAAAATAATATTCATAGAAATTTTGTAGAGAGAAATAACCTTCCTATTCATTATAAGAAGGTATGGTTATATATATGATTTATTAATTGTCCCTTCAATGACTTTACTAATATATTGGAAATACTAATTAATAAAGAGCATATAATGTTTCTCTTACAGCTTACATTTAATATAGATATATATCTTAATACAAATGTTTTTTTATTTTAAGCAAAGTTTGAATTCAATTTGCTTACAATATCTTAAAATATACTATATAATAATTTAATAAAAAAAGTAAAAATAAATCCTTTTGTTTTCTTTTTGAAACATTGAAATTCAATTTAATTTACTCAAAATTAATTCATTAGAGTTAACTAATTTACATAATAAAATCAAAATATATTTCACAATAAAAATATATTTTAAAAAACAAAAATATTTTACTAACAATAAATTTTTCTGTTAATCTACAACAAAGAAAAAAAATTAAAAATATCTTTATTTTATTTTTGAACATGTGAATATGTATGGATGACATTATTTTCTCCATAGATCTATTAACAATTATCCTAAAAAGGTTAATCTAATATTNTTTTGGTTATAAAAAGGACTATCTATGTGAAGAATACGTAGTTGGTTGTGCTAACTAAAAAAAAAAAAAGATATTTATTTTTTTTTAAATGATATATCCAGAGAGGAAAAGAGAAGATTGGTAAAATAAAAGTCGAGAGTAAGAATTAGTACCAATGAAAACGAGATTTTAAAAAGATAATAAAGTTTTAATAAAAGAGTTTAATTTGCATAATATTTATATTTTGAATTTGTGAGAGAAAATTTTATACATATGACAATGACTTTACTAATATATTGGAAATACTAATTAATAAAGAGCATATAATGTTTCTCTTACAGCTTACATTTAATATAGATATATATCTTAATACAAATGTTTTTTTATTTTAAGCAAAGTTTGAATTCAATTTGCTTACAATATCTTAAAATATACTATATAATAATTTAATAAAAAAAGTAAAAATAAATCCTTTTGTTTTCTTTTTGAAACATTGAAATTCAATTTAATTTACTCAAAATTAATTCATTAGAGTTAACTAATTTACATAATAAAATCAAAATATATTTCACAATAAAAATATATTTTAAAAAACAAAAATATTTTACTAACAATAAATTTTTCTGTTAATCTACAACAAAGAAAAAAAATTAAAAATATCTTTATTTTATTTTTGAACATGTGAATATGTATGGATGACATTATTTTCTCCATAGATCTATTAACAATTATCCTAAAAAGGTTAATCTAATATTTACCTACTTAAGGAATCATGCAGTATTATGATTTATTTGCATGATCCTTAAAGATTTGACTACAGTATTGAAAAAAAAAATTAATAGAGAGAATGTATAACATCTATTAATTGTTGTAAAAATTACATTGACATTACAAACTAGTAAAATATGTAACTTACAATTTTTATAATTTATTGATTTTAGGAGAATTTATTTTCTTTAATAAAAAGAACTTTATTTTTATTAAAAATATAAATCTTTGTTATTGGTTTTATGTAAAAATCTTTATTTTTTTAAACTGTAGAATATTTATTATTGTTTTATATACTTCCTTGAAGTTACTATATGTTATTCCAAGAATGTTATTATATTTTATTAACAATATAATGAACAAACAAATCAATATTAAGTAGACTATGCTCTACAAATTTTAATAGTTGTGAAAGTAGTTTTTCATCAGTAATATGTAATTTTTATATAAATAAATTAAATAACATGAAATATATAGCTTATATTTTATGGCCTATCTTCTAATTAAAATATAAGGCTAAATATATTTATTCCTATTACATCAGTTAATTTAAAAAACATTTAAATAAGTTAATTAAATATAACTTATTTAAGAATCTAAACATTAAACATAGATCATTGATTGTATGTGAAATAATTTTATTACTATAGTAACCTTCTATAAAAGTTATTTAAAAATTCTTTTAATAAATTCTAATTTTTTATTCAAATAATAATAAATTCATTCTAAAATACTTTTCCGTGAAAACAAATACTTAGCTATTATTTTTTTTTTTAACTATTTATGTGAAATATTTTTTAAAATGTCAAACATTTATATCTATCTATTTATTTTATTTATACTTATATTTAAAAAATTTTAATGATATCCTTTAATAACCTAAGAAAATGCAAATATGGAGCATTGATTTGTTAATAATGTGTTCAAGAACTTTTGTATAATATTGGTCAGTAAAAGATATAATTAAAATTTTACGAAATGAGAGATAATAAATTGAATGGAAAATAACATATTTGTTATTTAATCTTGCCATTTAATTAAGTTGATAACTCAAAAAAAAAAAATGTGAATTTTTGTTCTTTATGTTGTATATTACATTTGCTAATTATGATTATTTTATTTTAATATAAAAAACAAAATTATTTTTATTTATGTTGTTATGAATTTTTATTCATTTAGAAATTAAATTTAATTAATCACACTAATTTTTGGAACCACCAAAAGTTTAATTCAAAGTTTAAAAGAAGACAAGAATGATTTAATTTTTATTGACACTTAAATTTAGTGTATTTCTATAAAGTTGCTAATTACTTTGAATTTATTTATTTTAAAATATTATTTTGAATATAATTAATAGCTTTAATGCTAATTTAAGCTTTTAATAGAAATAAAAATAACTTTATATTAATTAATAAGCGCCATTAAAATAATAAATATTCTTTTATGTAAATTATATGTATAAATTTTACTTTATTATAATAGAAATATATATTTACAACAGGTAAAATTAGTAGAGACTACTGTACATATTCTTGATTCGTTCATTAAATATATCAGTATATTAATATTAGTGTAATATGTTGTATAAACTAAAGTATATGTCATTTATTAATCCGTTCAATAATTTCGACATATCATTGAATGAACATAATAATAAAGAGCATATATGGTGGTTCTTACTAGTTTTAACTTTTATAAAAATATATTTATATTATAATAAATTAAACTTTAGACATATAGTTTAAACAATACAATATTTACTGTTTTAGAGACATTTATTTAATACAAAGTTATTTTTATTAAAAGCTTAAATAATCATTATATCTATTAATTATATTCAGAATAATATTTTAAAATAAATAAATTTAAAGTTATAAACAATTTTTAAAAAATATATTAAATTTAAATATTAATTAAAACTAAATTTTTTTTGTTTCCTTTTAAGTTTTGAACTTTATTTTTGATGGTTTCTAAAATTGACTCGATTATAAAATTTAACCCATACACAATAAAATGTATTATTTAACAATATAAAAAAAAAAAAAAAAAATTAAAGAAAATATAAAGGAAAAAAAAATTATAGGATGTGAAAAATTTTTTTTTTTTCAGTTATCTATTTTTCTAAATATCAATTATAACGAATAACTTATTTCCTCATAATTTACTATTAAATCATAAAATGTTAATATCATCTATTAATCAGATAGATATTTTAACATATATATATTTTAGAATATTTTACATGCACACAAAACTCATATTTGCATTTTTATTCATCGTATTATGAATTCAAAAAGCTCAATAAAATTCTTTATTAGTCAAATGTCAAAGATTAAGATTCAATCATATATAATTTGGATTTAACATCTTTTTCGCAATAACTTCAACATAAATTACATTATAAATAAAAAAATTTTATATTTTCATTCAATTTTTTTTTTTCAGTTTTTATATTTCTCTCTCCGATTTTTTTTTTAAGAAGCATTATTTTATATGAACAATATTCTATTTTGTTTTCGTTTCTTTTTTTTTATTTAATACTAATATTTAACTTATAAATTCTTTATATAATTATAAAAATGAATTAAATATTTTTTCAATATTATCATTATTATGTAAATTCAAACTTAATTTAGATATATTTCATTTATAATAATAAATATATATATAATCATTTTTTTATTTTATTCTTTTATTTTTTCTTTATATATTGTTATTTGTTTATAAAAACACATTTGCATGTGATATTTTATTTTTATTCCATTTATTTTATCTAAACCTTCGTTTTTATAAAATATTAATATATTATTGTTAATTATCTATTAACATTGAAACTGTTATATATTTTATTATATATACTTTTAACATAATATTATATAATTGTAATTTTAATTATTATGCAAGCACTAATATTATGCTATTTTTATTTATATATCTTAGATAATTAAGAAAACATTTTATTATATATATTTTAAATTATTTTTTATTTTTTTTAAAAAAAATAAATTATTATTAGAAAAACCTTTGAATAAATATTACTATTATTTTATATTAAAATTACGATAAGAAAAAATTTTTTAATTTTTTGTTTATTTTATGTTTTATGTAATCTACTAAGTTGAGAATTTATTAGCTTTTAAGAGGTATTTATTTAATTTAATAAGAATTTCATTATACTTATTAAAAACATAAATCCTCATTGATTTATTTATACTTATATTTATTTTTATTCATAGTTTTAATAATGGTATTTAACACTTAAGTATACTGTGTTAAAATTAATACACACATTTAATAAATACAAATTAAAATTATATAAATACTACACACATGAAAATTTTACTATTATTTTTTCTTAAAATTTTATCTTTTAAAATTCAAAATACAAATTCCACACAAAAGACATTCTTTTGTAAAAAAAAAAAAATATTTCTGATATTTTTTTTTTTTTATCTAGTATTTGCCTGGTGGTTAATAAAAAGCTTCATTAACCTTTTTGGCTATAAAAGGACTAGCTATGTGGAGAATACATAGTTAGTTGTGCTAACTAAAAAAAAAAAAAAAAAAAAAAAAAAGATTTAAATTTTTTTTTTTTTGAAAGAAAGAAAAAAATCAGAGAGAGAGAGATTTTTTTTAAGAAGATAATGATATTTTTGTAAAGCGTTTAATTTGCATAATATTTATATTTTGAGTTTATGAGAGAAAATTTTATACATATGAAGATAAAATTTTCATGTAATTAATATGCATATAATTTATTTGCATTTTTAATAAGTATTTGTGTTTTGTTAATTCGATAGCAACATAAAATGATTGCTGAATATAACTCATAATAAAAAAAACTAATAATTATAATCAATTAATAGTTAATGTTAAATAAGTATTTAAATTTTTAATAAAATAAGGATTTATTTATTAAAGTAAATAAATACTTATTGAAGCAAAAGAATGCTGAACGAAGTAGTTTATGATTAAAGATCATTCGTTCAAAGCATATAAAATATACATAAGTATAAGAAAATCGTAGAGTCATCTCTACATGCTCTTTATCAATTGGTTTGTTCAGTACTCTAGCAAAGTCTCCGAACACCCAGTTAATAAATCACCTGGCTAACTATGTATTTTCCATATGAAGAGATATTTTTACTTTCAAAAAGGTTATTAATTCTTTTTATTAACCAAAAAGGAATTGTAAGTCTTTTTGAGAATAAAAAGAATTAGCTATATGGAAAATAAATAATTATCCGCATAAACTCTAGATAAAAAAAAAATAATAGTTGTCAATTTTCTTTGCTTTCTTTTTGCAATTTAAAATATATAAAAAGATATTATAATTTTTTTTAAAATGATTTATAGTTGAAGAACAGAAGAAAAATTTTTAAAAAAAAAATTTTAGCCAAATTTTGCCTAAATTTATATGAGAAAACGCTATATTTATGATAATAAAATTTTCACATTTTATAGTATTTATATAATTTAATTCGTATTTTGTTAATTGCTTATGTTTGTTAATTTGAAAGCAACGAATTTTAACTGATAAATATTATTCATAAAATTATAAATAAAATTTGTGTAATTAAAAACAATAGTTAATAGAGACTTATATTTTTAACAAAAATATAAGATTTTTATTGAAGTAAATAAATGCTCAAGAAAGTGTACTATGTAAACACATTTTATTGGTTCATAGAATTAAAACTACATTTAAATTTATTAAATTAATGAAAAGAACTTTACATGCTCTTTATTCATCTGTTTGTTCAATACTCTTGCAAAGCTATTCAATAGACAATTAATAAACACAGGGTCATTGAACGGGTAATTAGTGAATTATTATAACACATATCAATATAAACACAAATAAGGATGAAATCCTTTTTTTTTTTTTTTTTGTTTTTTTTAAAGTTTTTGAAATTAATTTTATATGTTTAAGAATTAATCTAACAAAAAAAATTTTTAAAAGACAAATACGAACGATTTCAATAAAAATTATCTGTAACTAAAAAATGTGTTTCTTTGTAAATTAAATTATTTTTCCATTATTCTTTTTTTTTTTTTAATTGAAATTTTCTTTAAAAAAATATAATTAATAAGAACATCTATATAAAAAGAAAAAAAACTAAATTGTTTTTTAGAACTATGAAATATGTGTGATAAGCTCTCTATCCTTGCATGGATACAACAAGATATTACATTATAGAGGATTAATAATATATTAATCCATATGCATAAAAAGAGCACTAATCTATTAAACAAAAACATGTAGAGCATGTATCATACTAGGATTTATAATATGGTAATATCCCAATTATCTTTTGGAATATTTTCTTCATTTTCTTCTTCTATTTGATCATTTTTGTATTTATTTTTCATAGATTTTTTTAATTTTTGTTTATTCCATTTTCTTAAAAACTTTCTCTGTTTTTCTAACCATTGTCTCTCAGATAATTGTCTTTCATATATAAAGTTTTCAGTTACTACTTTTGAATCACCTAATATTTTTGATTCTTCCATATCATTTATATATCCTGCTTTATACCAATTTAATTTCAATTCTTGAAACCATTCCTGTCGTTTCCAGGATTCCCATTGTTCTTTCTTTCTCTCTATCATATCATTTATAATTCCTTCTTTTTCTTCATCATTTATTTCTTTTTTGGTAATTTCATGTTCATTTAACTCTTTATAGCCATTTTTTCCTTCTATATATGTTTTGAGAAATTCTTTTTTCATATATTCTATTTCTTCTTTCTTGCACTGATCCAATATCATCATATATATTTCAATCCACAATTTAGATATCAAATTTACCCTCTCTATCTTTCCACTAACGTCATCTTTTATATCAACTGTTTTTGGATCTCTTTCCATGTTATCTATATTATTTTTTTTTTCTTTTGTTTGTTTATCTTTTCTTTCATACATATCTTCTTCCTCATTATACTCGTCTAACAGCCTATTAAACAATGATTCCTTCTCATATTGCGTAAATAATCTTCTTTGTTTCTTTATCCATTGACTCCATATTTCATTTTTCTTCTCTAATCCAATATTTTTCTCTATACTATATGTTCCTTGAATGGATTTTTTTTTATCAGTTGTTCCTATATGTATATTTTCTTCTTTTTTCCATTCCTCTATTAAACTATTAAACCATTCCTCTGTCCTCCATTTTTCTATCAACTTCTTATGTCTTTCTATCAATTTCCTAGAAAACATTTTTTGTCTTTCTAATGCAATAATAGTACTTTCTTTTATATTCATTGTACTATTTTTTCTTACTATATTTCCATATAATCTTTCGTCACCTTTCCATTCTTCTAAACAAATTTTCAAAAATTTTTCTCTGTTCAATTCCCACTCCTTTTGTTTACAATCTTCCATTATAATCATTTGTATTTCTATCATAGTTTTCCACTTTGGCTTTTTTTTTAATGTAAAAAAATTTTTCTTATTTTTTATTTGTACCTCTTCGTCTTTCATTTTTTTTTCTTCTACATTTCGTCCTTCTTTACTCGTATTTGTTTTTTCTTTATATTCTTCAAGTTCATCTTTTATTTCTTTTATTTTCACTTTGTTTTCATCTTCATTTACATTTTCTTCTATCAAATTTATAAGCCATTTTTCCATGCTTTCATTTTCTATCCATTTCTTATTAATTTCTTCCCAATATTTCTTCCATATAATTTTTTGCTCATATATTATAAAATTTTTAATTCTTTCTTCATTATCTTCTGGTAAGTTTTTTTTACTTAACTCTTCCATATATTTTTTTTCTTTTTTATTCCAATCTATTTTCAATTCAATAAACCAATTTTCTCTTTTTAATTTTTCTAATTCTTCTTTTTTATTTTCTAATATAATATTTTCTCTTATTTCATTTTCTACTTCCAGCAATTCTTCTGTATTTATCGTTGTTTTCAATTCTTCTATGCACGTTTTAAGAAATTCATTTTTTATCATCATTCTTTCCTCTCTTTTACATTCCTTTAATACCATCATATGTATATCAATCCATAATTTCAATTTTAAATTGTTTTTCTTTGAATCTTTATCTGATTTTTCTTCTCTTTCTATTTTAATATTTCCTTCTTCACTATCTTCTCCTTCTATATTTTCTTTTATTTCTTCTTCTATTTTGTATATTTCTAATAATTCATTAAACCATTTTTGGTCATAAGAATCATGCAACCACGCTGTATGCTTTTTTACCCAATTCCTCCATATTACTTTTTGTTTTTCCAAAGAAGGATTATTTAAATCATTTTCTGTACTTTTTATTATCCTTTCTTCTTTTATTATTTCCGAATAGTTAACTTCCTCTTCTTTCCATTCTCTCTTCAAATTTTCAAACCATTTTTCCTTTTTCCATTTTTCTAATATCTTTCTATGTTCTTTTTTATACTGTTTCCACAGAAGTTTTGTATTTTCTAACATAATAGTAACATTATCCTTTTTCTCATTTTCTATTGTTATATCTAAATACATACCTTCATTTTTTAATTCTTCCAGACATATATCAAAAAATACTTTCCTGTTCTTTTTCCATTCCTCCTTTTTACATTCGTCTATTACTATCGTATATATTTCTATCATAATCTTCCACTTTAATTTTTCTCTTATTATCGCAATATCACTTTTTGTTTTTATATTAATTTCGTTTTCTCCTGATTTTTCTGTAAGTGCGTTATTTATCTCATTTTCAAATATAATACTGCATAATGAATTATTTGTTCTGTTACGTACATTATTGAGTTGAATATTACTTTCTAGTAATTCATATGGAATCTCTGAAGGCATCATTATAAAATTCATTGAATTTTCTTTTTGATTTTTCCTTTTTGTATGCTTTTTCCTTTTCTTTGATCCTTTACCAGGTAAAAATCTAGTACGTCTATGCTATTACATAAATAGAAAATTTTAAGTATATGATATATAAATTTTTAATGATAATAAGATAATAAATAAGAAAAAAATTAAAAGGAATGCAGTAATACATATTTATAATAATTTCATCTTACCTTATAAAGAATAACGAAAAGGAAAATAATTAATAAAAGTGATGCACCCAATGAAAGGGCAATCAACACAGGGATATTTGATGTACATATGGGAGTGTTAGGATTATCAGTTGTTACATTTGTAGTAGTATTATGGGTAGGTATCGGAGTAGTAGTTAGAATGTTATTAGATGTTACATTTGTAGTAGCATTTTGGACAGGTAGTTGAGTAGTAGTTAGAGTGTTATTAGATGAAATATTTTGTATATTATCATTAGAGTGGTTTCCATTTACATAATAATTTGTATATGTAAGAGAAGTATTCACAGATGAATTAAATGCAGATTTATTAGTAATTAAAGGGGAATTGTATATCATAGTACTTGAAATAGTCTTAGTTGTATCTGTAGATACAGCTAATGTAAATCCAGTTGTATATGTGGATTTATCTACATGAGAAGATATATTTTTTGTTTGTAGTGTAGTTTCAGATGTTAGAATAGTACTAGGTATAGTTAATTTAGTCGTAGATATACTTGAATTTGTAGGCGTAAGTGTAAATAAATCTGTAGATGTATTTGTATTTGCGTTCGAAGTTATAGATAAATTTGTAGATATATTCGCAGTCCTGATAGTAGATGTAGGTGTGGATGTATTTCCAGATGATGCAGTAGTTTCAAACATAGTTTCTAGTTGAGTTTCATTTACGTTTGCAGATGTAGGAGAAATTGACGGTATATTTAAAGTGGTGTTAGAAGATGATGATGTGGAATTAGTTATAGGTGCTTGAATAGTTATAGGCATATTTTTTTGATTGGCAATAGATGATAAAGTAATGTTAGGTGCAGATGTTGGAGTAGTTGGAGACAATTCTATTTGTGAATTTCCAGATATATCTGCATTTGTAGATCTAGATGTATGAGAGATTGAAGATTCACTTGAATCGCTAACAGTTGGCAATTTGACATTATTTCCAGATGTTAAAATAATATCACTTGTAACTGGTTTTTCTGTAGGATTCATTGCCTTTACAGGTAAAGCTTTAGGTGAATTTTCATCTGAATGTGTAGACATAGTAGTTGATGCTACCTTTGCTGTAGAACTTGGTGTTGGAGTAGTAGGAGACACATCTCTTTGTGAGATTACAGGTTCAATTGCTTTTAGAGCTGCAGGTTTAGGTAAATTTGGATCTGAATGTATAGACGCAATAGTTGATGTTAACTTTTGTGTAGATCCTGGTGTTTGAGTAGTAGATTCAACTGAAGTATTTGATGTAATTTCAATTGTAGTTGTGGAGTTTATTGTAGTGGTAGATAAATTAGTTGTAGTATTTGGTTTTATTGTAATAGTTTCGATTGAATCATGATCAGATGCATTACCAAATGAACTATCAGGAGTTAAAAGATGGGATTGATTACAGTTTTCTGATATTTTAGAATCACAAGAATAGTTTTCTTTCTTATTGATTCTTGAACATTCTGAACTAGTAACAAACGTATTCATATTATTAAGTGTACAGTTTTCAGAAATTTCTAAATTTTCATCAAATGTCATTTGTTCATTAATCCATTTTTTACTTTCAAAAAATTTTTTTTTCTCATCTAACCAATTATTGTATTTTGTACATTTCTCTTCTGTTATATTTTCATTTAATTCTTGTAAATGTTCCTCTTTATCCTCACAAAAATCTTCGATAACTTTTTTTTTATCTCTTATATCTTTCTTATTCTTATTCTCTATTCTTTTACATGAATCATTGATTGATGTTTTTAATTTTTCATCTACATACTTCTGATTTTGTGCCCAAAGATTATTAATATTTCCCACTAAACGGTATTCGTTTTTTAAATTCATGAATGCTTCCCTCCTATCATCTACCCAATAATTGAAATATCTACAGAGTCTCTTTCTCATTTTTGGAGACTTTTCCCTTTTAATTTGGAGAATTTTGGAGTTAACAGTACTTTGGAAATTTTGCTTCCAATTTCTGTGATGATATCGTCCTAATGCACCAGATGTTAGGTCTCTACGTTTTCTTCTAATTGGTTCTTTTTCTATATCCATTATATATTTAATTGTAATTATCTTGGCAAGTTCTATTATTTTTTTTTAATAAATAATTTTAAAAAACTATAACATATATATTTATATTGTCATTAAATGAATATTTCATATTAGAATTACATAAATATTAAAATTAAGACAACATAAAGGTCATATTAATAAAAAATGTATAATTATTTATTTTCACTATTACATTGAATTCCATATATTATTGTATATTAATTAAATTAATTAAATTTTTAATCCAATTTTAGTTTTTATAAGATTTCATGATATCTTTTAAGCCACCAATAGATTGCATATAATGTTTCTATATTTTCAAAATAAAAATAAACATTTTATAATGAAAGCAAGCTTTTAATTTTCACCTATGGTATTTTATAATAATATAGTTATTTTTAGATAAAAATAATATATCTAATTAAATAAAAAAATGGAATGATAAATAAAATTATAATGTGATATAACAATTGAAATTAAAAAACTAAGAGAAAAAAAAAATATAATAATTTTCCATTTATAAATTTAATATATTTTCTTATTATTTTATATTATTGAATAACATATTTTTAATTTATAATGTAAAACAATTAATATTTCAATTTTTTTTTTAAATAATATCTAATTAAATGCCATTATTTATTGCTAAAAAAAATTTTTTTTTTCTAATAAATTTTTTAGGAGAATTTAAATTATTTTCAGCCTAATAATTATAAAATATATAAGGAATAAAAAATTTTAAACTTAATTGCTTTAAGCTAAAAATATATATAAGAAAACGAGTGTAATTATGGATGAATTATTTGTAATTGTTTAAGGATTATTTATATGAGTTAATATATAGTTTTAATTCATTTATTTCAAAAACTACTTTTTCTCTAGTTTTTTCATTTATTTTCTCTCTTTTATCTCTAGTTTTTATTATAACTTTTACACTTTATTTTAGATTGTGATTCATTAATTTGTAATTTGACTTTCTTTATAGTGCTCTAAACAGTAAAAATAATAAAAGGCTTAAATAAAAAATACCTTTTGCTTTATTTACTGCAAAATAACTTATAGATAATTTTATACCTTTTATATAATTATACTATATAATGTAAAATAAAAAAATTTTATATCTTTTAATCACAATTTTTATTGCTCATATAAAAACTATTATCATCTATTTTTAAAACTTAAATTGTTAATACAGTAATATTATATTAGAATAGAAGTTATTTTTTTTCCTTATTGTTTTACTCTAAAAAAAAGATAATTTTTTTTAAAAATAAAGAATATACCGACATTCTATTATAACTATTTTATAATGAATATCATTGTGCATGTTCCTTTATAATCATATTATATATGCACCTTTTGAATGTTTTGCATGCAGTTGTAACTTCTGTACGTAGTACACTTTTATCATATGAAAATTTAAAAAAGGTTAGTTATATGTTTTATTAGCTATTTAGAACATTTAAGTTCTTAAATTAAAATTTATACTTATTTAAATATTCATTTAATATATACATAGATAAATTTTAATAAATAATGTAAAATCAATTAAAACATTAATAATTTTTATAAAAAATAAAAACTGGTTCATTAATTTATGAAAGTATAAAATAGTAAAAGTTTATATATTTTTCTAAAAAAATAATAATGTAAATTATAATATATATGAGATTAACTAAGAAAAAGTACTCATATAATTAACCTCAAAGGGAATAAATAAAAATATTATGATTCCTTTTTTTCTCATTCTAACTATTATTTTTATTAAAATATATGGTAAAACAAGTTCCAAAAAAAATCATAATTCATTTATTTTTTTATATTTTACACATGTGAATTATATTTATAAACAATACTTAATATCATTTTAATATAAAAAAAAAAAAAATAAAAGGTTAATTATTATATATTTAAAATGTATTTATATAATTATAGTTTTAAATACATAAAATATTTAAATTTATTTAACATGAAATATATTCATATATTTTTAAAGGCATATATCTATTTTTTATTAATAATTAGATATTCTTTAACAAAATAAATAAAAAGAAAAAAAAACAATATAAATATATTTCATTTTTATGTATACACAGTTACTTTGTCATAAATAATTTTCGAATGATATGTTTATGAATTTTCTAGACTATATTTTATTAGACTTTTGTTCAATTTTCTTTTTTTTAACTTTGTTATTATGTTATATTTTACAATATTTATACGATCTTTTATATTAATTCTTATTTTTCCTTTAATTTAAACAATTTTTTTTTTTTTTAATAAAAATTTTTTATCATTATTTGTTTTATTAATTTTATGTTTAATGACTTTGTAACATTGAACAAACTAATTAATAAGAGGCATATAGAGAAAAATATATTTTATTTAATATAAAATAAAATATTACTCAATTTATTTAATATAGTTAATGTTAAATTTAAATTTATTATTCATTTTATTATTTATGCTAATTTAATCAATAGTTTATAAAATATTATATTAAACGTTACATTTTTAACTTTTTAAATAAAAAAATATTACACAATATATATCCAAAAAAAATTGATATTTTTTTTTAAAAAAATTCCTCTAAAAAAAATTATACATATGTAAAGAAAAAAAAATTTTTCTTTAAGCAATAAATATTATTGAGAAGATTTAAATGTGAACATTTTTTCCGCATACATAGTATGCACGCATAATAATGTATTTATTTTATTCATTTTTATATTATTTAAAATAGAATAATAATAATATTTATAGAATATAGTTGATCATCTTTGGAAAAATAATATTATTATTTTATTTTATTTTATATTCATTGTCCTGTTCTACAACCTTAAGACCATTTTATACATCTTTATCTATTATTCTATTTCTATTATCCTTCAAGTCATATGACTTTATAATTCTTCTTTTATAAATATCCACACAATTTCTTGGTTCCAACTAATGCATAAGTTATAATCTCTTTTTATTCTATCTAGTTATCGATCTATAAATAATATTATCTATCTGTTTTATATAATATATAAATAAATGAAACTCGTAAAAACATCTTTATTTATATACACTAATATACGAGAAAATAATATATGTATAAAAACGTGCTCTAATAAAAAAAGCACACTAAAGGTATGTATACTAAAAAAAATACTTTCACTAAAAGTAAGACATTAAAAATATATATATTTTTTTTTTGAGGACGATGAATATGAAGTATCTTATTTTATGAAATATTAAAAATAAAATTTTAAATGTGATATACATGAAATACTATGTAAATTAACAAAAATAGTGATTTAATAATGTAATTAATATTTGGCATTAACAAAATTAAACAAATTGATTAATATTTTAATTTAATAAACATAAAATAAGTAGAGTTCTTTCTACATGCTCTTCATTAATTCGTTTGTTAAATACTCGCAAGGTCATTGAATGTGCAACTAACAAATCAGTGATATATATTCAACTATTCATTTTAGTCTCATATATCTCTTTAGCCTTACTAACTAATAATTTCACTTTATTAAGTTATATTTGAATTGTTTTACCTCTATAGTATTGGTTTATTAATTAATATTTCAATGAATTTTATAGTTCTTTTGATAGATTTATTAATTGTATGTTCATTGATTTTTCTAGTGTTGAACAAACAAATTAATAAAAAGCATGTAGATAAAACTATACTCATTTTATCTAAATTAAAATAAAATAATAGGAAAATTATTTACTTTAACTATAATAAAATTTTAATTACATTAGTAAATTACAATTTAAATTAATATACTTAATACACTATGAGTGTAATTTTTAATACTTTATTTTTAATATTTGTAAAAAAAAAAAAAAATAAACTACTATTATATGTTCCCTAAAAAAAAAAAATTTTTTTTTTAACGTTTTTTTTTTAAGAAAATAAAGGAATAAAAAAAAATAAATATAACACCAAATTTTAAAAAAAATTTTTTTTTTTTTATAATTGTATGTTAATATAAACCAAAAAAAAAAAAAAAATATAACATAATATGTTTGTATTTTTTTTTTTAGAGTATATTTAGTGTATACCTTTGAATTAGCGCATTTTTTATACATTTTAGCATGTACAAGATGAAATATTTTTATTTATCTTATTCACTTAAATACCATATAAAATATATCGATAAAGCTATTTATAGACTAATAGTCAAATTAATAAAGAGCATATAGAGAGATCTTATGTTGTTTATCATAAAATTAATTTCTGTAAGTAATTTTATACTTTACATATAACTCCCTGTTAACAATAAATTAAACATATTTATTTCATATCTTATAATTTCCATCACTTTAACCAGTAGATTTATAAAACTAGATAAAAATTATTTTACTATTTTCTCAATAAAAAAAGGGAAAAAAAAAAAAAAGGAAATTTAATTTTTTTTTAGTATAAACATGTTATTTGCATCACACATATTTTATAAATATACCTATACTACATTTTATAAAATATACTTTTTATTTCTAAGTTACTCTATGATATTTCTGTCCCTAATGAAATATTCTGTATATGTCATCGTGGATATATATACATACAAGTGTGTAAATTATTTCGCATGCATAGAAAACTCCTTAAAATAGGTAATTATCATTATATACATTCTCAAAAATGTCGATAAAAACATTTATTTACCATATATATAGGTACTGTTTTCATTTTTTTCTTTTTAACTTTAGTTACCCTATATGGAAAAGACCAATAAGGCTTGAAATAATTATTAGAATCATAATTCTTTAATTGATTTTGTTCATACATTGATAATTCATTTAAAATAATAATATCAGCATTAACATTTTCGATATCTATCAATTATATTTCCTTTAATATATTTAAATCTTTATATGTCCTTTTCTATCCCTCATTTAAATAGATTGTTTTCATTTATGGTATAATTTAAAGAGAAAATTTTGAATAATCAGAGCATATAAAATCCATTTCAGACATCAAAAAATAAGATGTTCTTCTAAAGCTTCATAATTATTATTCTATATGTTAATACAGACTTTTTCACACTTCCCTAAAAGACATACCCTTTTCTTCACATATGATCTTAAGCATATAGTAAAAACTCTTATGAGAGTTTTCATTAATATTGTTCCTTGAGGATAATAAGAATTAGTACCGAGAAGTTTTATCTGAAATTATTATATAATATATTCTTGAAATTCTTTAATCACATAAATAGAACCGTAATCTGTAAGAGCACATTTTGGACACTAATTTATTAATAGTATATTCAAAGACTTTGCTAGAGTATTGAACAAACAGATTAATAAGGAGCACGTAGAGTTCTCACTACTAGTTTGATGAATTTAAGCATAATTTTAATGTTATAAACCCTTAAACTGTGTTTATATAGTATTGTTTTATTAAATGGTTGTTCGGTGACTTTGCTAGAGTACTGAACAAACAAATTAATAAATGGCATATTGGTTAATAAAAGGCTTCATTATCCTTTTTGGTAATAAAAGGATTAGCTATATGAAGAATACGTAGTTGGTTGTGGACACGCGGAAAAAAAAAAAAAAAAAAAAAAATTAATGAATATTTTTTGATATTTTTCTTTTAATAAATGGAGATACAAAAAAAAAAAATATATTTACTTTTTTTTAAATGATTTAATTAGTGAGAGAAAATTGATAAAATAAAAATCGAGAGTAAGATTTAGTACCAATAAAAATGAGATCTTAAACAGATAATAATGTTTACATAAAAGAGTTTAATTTGCATAATATTTATATTTTTAATTTGTGAGAGAAAATTTTATACATATGACAATAAAATTTTCATGTAATTAATATTCATATAATTAATTTGCATTTTTACTAATTGTTTATGTTTGTTAATTCAACAGTAATATGTTTAACATGCTGAACATAAATCATAACAAAGAAACAAATAATTTACATTTAATTAATAATAAATATTCAATGAGGATTTAAATTATTAATAAAAATAAGGATTTTTATTAATGCAAATAAATGTCTATTGAAATCAAAGAACGCTGAATGAAGTAGATTAAATAATTAAGGATCACTTGTTCAAAAAATTTAAAAATTTATATAAATACATTATAACCGTAGAGGTAACTCTACATGTTCTTTATTAATTTATTTGTTAAGTACTCTAGTAAAGTCACCGAACACCCAGTTAATAAATCACTTTATTAATATGTTTGCTCAATACTATAGCAAAGTTATTGAATAAGAAATAAATAAATTAATATTTCAACTGAAAAATTAATCATTTCAAAAAAAAAGTAAATATATATTTTTTTTTTTGTATTTAAAAATTAGAAAAAGAAAACAATGAAATTAACAATTACTTTTTTTTTTTTTTTTTTTTTTTTGCATTTAGAATTTGCATGTATAACTATATATTTTCCACACAACTATTACCGCTTATTCTCAAAAAGGTTAATAATACATTTTATTAACCAACTTGAAATTGCTAAGTAAAAAAAAAAGAGAAAAAAATTAGTTAATGTTTTTTTTTATTTTTGTAATTTAAATACATAAAAAAATAAATTTTTTCTTTTTTTAAAAGGAATTTAGTTGTCGAAAAATAGAAGAAAAAGTTATTGAATAAGAAAGCTTATTGTGGTGTATTTTTGTTTAAATTAATATAAGAAAATTTTATATTAAATATAATATAATTTTTGTGTTTTGTAGTACTTATGTAATTTAATTTGAATTTTATCAATTATTTATGCTTGTTAATTTGAGAGCAATAAATTTGAATTGTTAAATATAAATTATAATATAAGTAAAATAAATGTTCTTAATGTTTTATTAATTTCCTCTTCATTACTTTCCCTGAGTATTGAAAAAAGGGATTAACAACGAGCATATAGAGTTTCTTCTACCATTTAAATGAATTTAAATATGTTTTTAATACTATAAACCACTGAAATCTATATGGTCTCCTTCACTGAGCATTTATTGTTTTTAAGAGGCATTTAATTATTTTAATAAAAATCCCTTTTTTTATTAAAAATTTAAATCTTTATTAATTATAGTTTTAAATTACATATATTTTACTTATAATGTTATGATTAATATTTAACAATTCAAAATCACTTCTCATGAATTAACAAATATAAATAACAAAACACAAAATAAGTTATAAAATAATACAAACACGAAAATTTTATTATTGTTAATATAAAATTTTCTGCTTAAAATTCAATGATAAAAATTTTCTACGAAAAAACTTCTTATCAAGTTTTCTTCAATTTTTTAATAACTTGAATGTTTTTTTCACATATTCAATACTTTTTTTCTTCATTTATCTAGTACATTCATGTATGTTTATTTTCCATACAGCTATTAATTTTTTTCTCAAAAACGCTAATAATTCCTTTTATTAACAAATCTTTAACTCCAACAATTCTCAATAAGACTTTTTTTTTTTTTTTCCTTGTTGTGTCCTTTTTTTGTTATGTAGGTAAGCTGGTAATAATTCTGCATCCAACTTTTTTTCTTCTATTTTATCCTCTACTTTTACTACCTAATTTATTTACTTTCCATAAATTACATTTTTAATTTATTAAATTATCATTAAATGAATTTTCTAGAGTAATGAAAAACAAATTATTAAAGAGAATATGGAGTTTTCTCTAATAATTAAATGGATATTAAATATAATTTTAATGATATAAACAAATAAACTGCAATAATGCGGTTCATTGTGAATTTACTTTGATAAAAATTATGTATTTTTATTAAAAACATATATTCTCATTAACTATTAATTTTTAAGTACAAAATAATTATTGCTATTTATAAGTAATTTTCAGTAATTTGAGTTCACTGCTTTTAAAAATAATAAAAATACTTAAATAGAAAAAAAAAAATTGAATTATGTTAATATCACTTAACGAAAATTTTATTCTTAAAAATTAAAAAATATTCACATGAAATTTTCTTTTTCAAAAAAATTTTTCTCTTTTAATTTTTTTTTTTTTTTTAAAAAATAAAATATATTTCTATAAAAAAAATTTAAACAAGATATTAATTTTTCCTTTTCTAAACTATATCTTATGCATGACTAATCCTATATTCTCTACTAAACCATCAATTTTTATTCTCGTCAGGATTATAAAATCAATTAATAAAGAATTTCCAAAATTTTTTTTTATTATTTTTTGTTTCATTTTTTCCTTGATCTTCCTTACATTTGCATAAAAATTTCTCAAAATCTGAGCGAAGTTCTTCCATAATCCTATCAATTATTTTTTCTTTTTCTTCATCTGGAATATCACATCGACGAGGTATTGAATATAGATCTCTAACTTTCGTAATTGAAATTTTATTAAATTCAACATTCCATTTTCTTTCTTTCAATTTAGGGTCCATTCCACTTGTTTCTTTATCAAATCGCTCCCACAATTTTGGAATAATGACATTATTCCATTGATCGTACGGATCCTTGTATTGAACCGGATTTCCACATTTGCTTTTTTTATTATCTAATGGATTTTCTTCTATGCATTCCTTAGCGTATGTTTGCTTTTTTCCTGATATGTCACCCTCTGTTAACACTCTTTCATATTTTAACTCATTTTTTGTTTGCAATATATTTTTATCAATCAGAGATATATAGGAATGACGCTATGAATTAAATAAAATTTTTTTAAAAGAATGTTTCTTTTGTTAGAATAGTAAATCAAATAGAATATTAAAAATATTTAGATGTAAAACATATCTATATGTATATTTTTTGTAAAAATTTTAACTTACGTTAAAAAAACATTGATACATCCAAATTAAAAGAAGGAATGTAGTAATTTTTAAATATAAAGTTAACGTTTTCATATTAATATATTTATAAAATAATATTGAAGTAGAAGTTGTTAATTCAGGTGTAAAACTGTTTCAATTTTCAATAATACTAAATTATGGATTTGTAATATTAATTTAGATATTATTGTAACTTGTATTAATTTCTTAAATTTTTAAAATAGAAAATTATTTTAATATATGAAATGTAATTTCTAATTTTTTATTATTACACATGATATTAGGTTACTTTAGATAGGAATAATATTCTTAATTCTTTAAAATATAAAATAAGAATGTGAATTTATGAATAAATAAAAAATATAATAAATCGGATAATGTTATTTTGAAAATATTTTATTATAATTTTATTTATCTTTAAATTATGTAAAAAAATAAAGTGTTTTTAATTTAATGCACATAAAAATTATAAATCATATACATTTAATGTTAAAGAATTTTTTTAATTTTTTTTTTCTAAATTACCAATCTCTGTAAATTATGTCGAACTTTAAATTATTTTTTATACTCTATATTATGATTTATAAATATAAATCTTCGTATATTATAGAGATATATCTCCATCAAAAAAAGAAAAAAAAATTCTATAAATTATAAATTTTTATACGCATGTATTTTTCATATAGTATACTACATTTGTGACAATTTTTCACTTAATATAAAACTAATTTTTGTTTGTGTATATTTTTCTTTTAAATATAACTTTTTCGATTTTTCTTATACACTTTTTTTTATCTTAATTCTTTTTTTTTTATTTTTATTATTCATAAATGTTTATACAATTTATGTACATATTTATTTTTTGTTATAACTATTTTTTAAAAAAAATTACTTTTTCAACTATTTGGAGAAAAATAAAAAAAATTTATTAAGTACTTAAATTCAAAAGAAAAAGTGAAGATAGGTATTTATTTTTAAGAAATTATAATAGCAATTCTTATAAATAGCACATTTAAAAGTCAAATAAATTAATTGCAATAAAAAAAAAAAAAAAAAAAAATTACTATTTTTTTAATCATATATTTACAGTAAAAAATATTTTTTAAAGAAAGTTCTATTTTTTGACAATTTTACTTCATTTATTCTAAAAATATATTTTTATAAATTTACTTTTTTACGAGTAATACTTATCAGTTACAAATTTAATATAAATATTATTTACTGAATGTAAAAATATATCTTTAGTTAAATATAATAGATTTTTTCTTATAAAATTCAAAAGAATGTATTTTTATCGTGATTTAAAATATATCAATAAATAAAGATAAAAAAGAATTATAAAATAACTTTTTACATATATATTATTATAATCTTCTAATTAAATATAAAAAAAAATTATTTATTTTTTTTTTTTTTTTTTTTGCTTTTATATGTTTATCTGATGAGTGTTGATTATTTTTACGATGTGTTTATTTTCTTTTTTATTTTTAGTTTTAAATGTTTATAGAACAATTTTTTATTTTTCATTTTAATTACGAAATTTAGATAACTCATTTATATCGTATAAATGAATTCAACAATTGTCCGTTTCTAATATAACTTTTTTCTTAGAAGTTTAAATTTCATAAGACATTTTTGTAAATAATAATGGAGAATTTTAATATGAATTTATATTTTTTAAATTTAATTTGTTAGAATCTTCGATGTATTATTAATAAAAAGTGGTGTGCATAAATACTATTATTTTTAATATTTTAACACTAATTTTTCTCTAAGAAATAATCATGAATTTAGTAAAAGTACATTTTTTATGATTTATATTTATTTAATATTATATGTAGAAGTTCTTACAAGTAAAAATATGTAAAATATAAAAGTGTCTTACATTTAACATAGATATTACATGATATTATAATAATTTTGAATAGTGCGTGTATTGCAGATATACAAACGTAAATTATCAAATGATAGTTCATGAAGTATTAAAATTATTATACTTATTATAAATAAGATAATATTCCTAAGGAAAAGAAATTATTTATAGCTTTGATTTATTAATGGCTGTTAAATTACTTTTCTCCTGTCAATGAAATAAATTAATAAGGAAAATGTAGTGTAATCTCCTCTTAATTTTAATATAAATTTTTTTTTTCTTATTAATAAACATTAAATATAACTTATTAGTTAATTATTTTTTTTTTGATATAAGCAACACTCCAAAATATAATTTTTTTAATATTACATTCTAGCTTAAAATAAAAATATACATTCCGTAGTATTCTGCACATTATTCTCCCAAAATAGAAAAAAGAAAAACTAATTTTTTTTTTTAAGATTGCATTTTTTTTTTGTAATAATAAAAATATCATCATAATATATATTTTTTTTTAATTGTAAATACCCATACAAAAAATATTATTATTTATTTATTTTTTTTTAAGTGAACTCACTTTAAGTGCAATTAAATATATACATATATTTTTTGTTCACATACTTTTTCAATGACTATTTTGGAGCAGACATTTATGATAGCAGATTGTCCTTGCGAATTAGCATGCACAAAATAAAAAGTTTTTATTCTATTTATTTGTATAAATATTATACAAAAAAAGTCAATAGTATTTTATATGGAACAATGTATTAACCAATATAAACAATATAGATAAAGCTAAATGTGTTCACTATACGTTAAAAAAACTTAGTGACATTTCGCAAAAGTAGAGCACAATATAAAAAAAATTATTTTCAATAGTTATAACTTGTGAAACGTTTTATTAATATATTAAATGATCTATTGTATTAATTAAAACTTATTGCAAAGACCTTATAGGAATAGACTTTATTAACACTAGAAAATTATATGGATGGAAATTAATATTTTTAGAATTTAATTTAGAATTTTAACTGATTTAAATAATTCAAAAATGTCTAGATTATTGGATAGTCAAATCAATAAATAATGACACTAATCTTAACTACATAATTTTATTTTGCATTAAATCATTGGAGGATTATGAAAATTTTTGTGTTATTTCATCTTATCAAGATATGATTGATAAGTAAGAGAAAAATAATATTCCAATAGATGTAGTATAAATAAATAACTTATCTACTCACTATAAAATAGAACAATTAAATATATGTTTTATTAACTAGTTTTTCGGTGACTTTTTTAGAGTACCGAACAAGCAAATTAATAAAGAGCATGTACAGTTGCCTCTAAGGTTTTGATGTATTTATATACGTTTTTAAATGCTTTGAATGAGTGATTCTTAATTATATAATCTACTTTGTTCAAATTCTTTGATTTCAATAGGCATTTATTTACTTTAATAAAAATCCTTATTTTTATTAATAATTCAAATCCTTATTGAAAAATAATTATTAATTAATTGTAAATTATATGTTTATTTATTATGAGTAACGCTCAGCAATTAATACATGTATTGCTGTTGAATTAATAAACGTAAACAATTATATGCAAATATCAAATATTATACAAATATTAATTACATGAAAATTTTACTGTTATATGTATAAAATTTTCTTTTACAAAATTCATCACAAAAATTATTTCATTTCCTTCCTCCTAAAAAAAAATTCTTTCTTTCTTTTTTTTTCTTTTTTTTATTTTTAAGCAATATTTTAAAAATTGATTTTTTTAATCAATTTTTTTTCCTGAAGATCATTACATTTTTTTTTTTATATCTAAATTTTTTCTGACAGTGTTTTACTTTTTTTAAAAAAAAAGTACAAACAAAAAAAAATCATGAATTTTTTTTTTTTTTTTTGTGTGTGCTTGCATGACCAACTTCATATTCTTCATTTAACTAGTGCTTCTATTTTCCAAAAAGGTTAATAAAGACTTTTATTAAACATATATTGAGGAATACAATACGAATTGTTTAGTTTATCAGGTAATGTATAATAGAACGCTTAAGCCTAATAACCAGTAATTATTAATATCTAATATATTTTATATGGTCTCATTAGATATCATTGGATTCAAAAAGTGGAAAAAAGAAAATTACTATATTCAGATGGCTATAAATCACTATATACTGTTTATGTTAAATAGTGTTATTAGAAGGTAATGTACTAATAGTGATACAATTTCTATGATTACAAACATCTAAATTCCTTTATTTGGATTTAAAAGTAGTATTATTAAAAATCGTGGATCTATATAAATGAGTTAGGAACTTCAGAAATAGGTTACAGGATAATTACAAATAAAATCGCACCATACAAATACTCATTATCCTCAAAGGAATGGTATTAATGAAAGATTTCTTAATAGTATTAATTATATACTTAAGACCATATATGTAGAAAAAGATACATCTGTTGGTGAAATGATAAAAAATGCATTATTGATATATATTAATACAACTCACGAAGTTATTGGTTAATAAAAGGCTTTATTAACCTTTTTGGAAAGTAAAAGGACTAGTTAAATGATGAATACGAAGTTAGTCATGCACACAAAAAAAAAAAAAAAATATGATGAATTTTTTTTGTTTGTATTATTTTTAAATAAGGAAAATAGAAAGATCGTCAGGAAAAAATAAAATTGATAAAAAAAAAAAAAATGTCTATTGTTAAAAGATTTGTTACCAATAAATAAAAAAAAAAAAAAAAAAAAAAAGAGTGATTTTTTTTTTTGGAGAATGAAATATGATTTTAATGAAATTTGTAAGAGAAAATTTTATATATATAACAATAAAATTTTCATGTAATTAATATATATATAATTGTTTTTGTATTGTCTATAATTGTTCATGTTTGTTAATTCAACAGTAATATGTTTAACTTGCTGAACATAACTCATAACAAAGAAATAAATAATTTAAATTTAATTAATAATAAATATTTAATAAGGATATACATTTTTAATAAAAATAAAGATTTTTAATAAAGTAAATAAATGCCTATTGAAATCAAAGAATGCTGAATGAAGTAGATCACCTAATAAAGAATCATTCGTTCAAAGCATATAAAAGTATATATAAATACACAAAAATCGTAGAGGCTACTCTGCATGCTCTTTATTGATTTGTTTGTTCAATACTCTAGCAAAGTCACCGAATACCCAGTTGATAAATCAGCTGGTAATAATCTGCATCCAACTTTTTTTCTTCTATTTTATCCTCTACATTTACTACCTGATTTATTTACTTTCCATAATTTACATTTATACTTTATTAAATTATCATTCAATGGATTTGCTAGAGTAATGAAAAATAAATTATTAAAGATAATATGGAGTTTTCTCTAATAATTAAATGGATTTTAAATCTAATTTTAATGATATAAACAAATAAACCGTAATAATGCGGTTCATTGTGGATTTACTTTGATAAAAATTATGTATTTTTATTAAAAACATATATTCTTATTAATTATTAATTTTTAAGTACAAAATAATTATTGCAATTAATAAGTAATTTTCAGTAATTTAAGTTCACTGCTTTTAAAAATAATAAAAATACTTAGATAATAAAAAAAAAAATTGAATTATATTAATATCACTTAATGAAAATTATATTCATAAAAATTAAAAAATATTCTCATGAAATTTTTTCTTTCTAAAAAATTTTTCTCTTTTAATTTTTTTTTTTTTTTTTTTTTTTTAAAAAATAATATATATTTCTATGAAAAAAATTTAGAGAAAATATTAATTTTCTTTTTTTTAACTAGATCTTGGGAATGAATAATCCTATATTCTCTACTAAACCATCAATTTTTATTTTCTTAATGGTTATCAAACCTATTAAAAGGAAATTTCCAAATATCTGATTTCTTATTTTTTATTTTATTGTTTTCTATCTCCTTTTTTACATTCGCATAAAAATGTCTCAAATTTTGAGTCAAGTTCTTCTATAACACTATCAATTATTTTTTTTTTTTCTTCATATGGAATATAACGTCGAAGATTTACAAAATATAGTTCTTTAGCTTTCTCAGTTGAAATTTTATGCCATTCAACATTCCATTTTCGGTTTTTCGAATTAGGGCTCATTCCACTTGTTTCTTTATCAAATCGTTCCCACAATTTTGTAGTAATGACGCTATACCAATATTTGTACGGATCCTTATATAGATTCGGATTTTCCCATTTGTTTTTTTTATCATCTAATGGACTTTCTTCTATGCATTCCTTAGCGTAAGTTTGCTCTTTTCCTGATATGTTACCCTCTGTTAACACTCTTTCATATTTTAACTCATTTTTTGTTTTCAATGTATTTTTATCAATCAAAGATTTATAGGGATCACACTATGAATTAAATAAAATTTTTTTAAAAGAATATTTCTTTTGTTAGAATGGTAAATCAAATAGAATGTTAAAAATTATTAGAAATAAAATATATATATATGCATATCATTTGTAAAAACTTTGACTTACTTTAAAAAAACATTGATATATCCAAATGAAAAGAAGGAATGTAGTAATTTTTAAATATAAAGTTAATGTTTTCATATTAATATATTTATAGTATAATATTGAAGTGAAAGTTGTTAATTCAGGTGTAAAATTGTTTCAATTTTCAATAATACTAAATTATGGATTTGTAATATTAATTTAGATATTATTATAACTTGTATTAATTTCATAAATTTTTAAAATAGAAAATTATTTTCATATATGAAATGTAATTTCTAATTTTTTATTATTACACATGATATTATGGTTACTTTAGATAGGAATAATATTCTTAATTCTTTAAAAAATAAAATAAGAATGTGAATTTATGAATAAATAAAAAATATAAAAAATCTAATAATGTTTTTTTAAAAATATTTTATTATAATTTTATTTATCTTTAAATTGTGTAAAAAAATAAAATATTTTTAATTTAATGCACATAAAAATTATAAATCATATACATTTAATATTAAAGGTTTTTTTTAATATTTTTTTTCTAAATTACCAATCTCTGTAAATTATGTCGAACTTTAAATTATTTTATATATGATATATTATGATTTATAAATATAAATCTTCGTATATTATAGAGATATATCTCCATCAAAAAAAGAAAAAAAAACTCTATAAATTAAAAATTTTTATACGCATGTATTATTATTACAGTATACTACATTTTTCAAAATTTTTCACTTGTATAAAACTAATTTTTGTTTGTGTATATTTTTCTTTCAAATATAACTTTTTTGATTTTTCCAATATGCTTTTTTTTATCTTAATTCTTTTTTTTTTATTTTTATTATTGATAAATGTTTATACAATATATGTGTATATTTATTTTTTGTTATAACTACTTTTTAAAAAAAATTACTTTTTCAACTATTTGAAAAAAAAAAAAAAAATTTATTAAGTACTTAAATTCAAAAGAAAAAGTGAAGATAGCTATTTACTTTTAAGTAATTATAATAACAAATCTTATTAAAAGCACATTCAAAAGTCAAATAAATTAATTACAATTTAAAAAAAAAAAAAAAAAAAGAAAATACTATTTTTTTATTCATATATTTACAGTAAAAAATATTTTTTAAAGAAAGTTCTATTTTTTGACAAATTTACTTCATTTATTCTAAAAATACATTTTTATATATTTACTTTTTTACGAGTAATACTTATCAGATTCAAATTTAATATAAATATTATTTACTGAATGTAAAAATATATCTTTAATTAAATATAATAGATTTTTTCTTATAAAATTCAAAAGAATGCATTTTTATCGTGATTTAAAATATATCAATAAATAAAGATAAAACAGAATTATAAAATAACTTTTTGCATATATATTATTATAATCTTCTAATTAAATATAAAATATATATATTTTTTTTTTTTTTCTGCCTTTATATATTTATTTGATACGTGTGGATTATTATTACGATGTATTTATTTTCTTTTTTATTTTTAGTTTTAAATGTTTATAGAACAATTTTTTATTTTTCATTTTACGTACTAAATTTAGGTAACTCATTTATATAGTATAAATGAATTCATCAATTGTGCCCTTCTAATATAACTCTTTTCTTAGAAGTTTAAATTTTATAACACTTCTTTGTAAATAATAATGGAAAATTTTAATAAGAATTTTTATTTTTTAAATTTAATTTGTTAGAATCTTTGATGTATTATTAATAAAAGTGTTGTGTATAAATACTATCATTTTTAATATTTTAACACTAATTTTTCTCTAAGAAATAATCATAAATTTAATAAAAGTGTATTTTTTATGATTTATGTTTTTTTAATATTATATGTAGAAGTTGTTCTTACAAGTAAAAATATGTAAGATATAAAAGTTTATTACATTTAACATAGATATTACATGATATTAAAATAATTTGAATAGTGTGTGTATTGCAGATTTACAAACGTAAATTATCCATATAACAGTTTATGAAATATTAAAATTGTTATAATTTTTATAAATAAGATAATATTCCTAAGGAAAAGAAATTATTTATAGCTCTGATTATTAATGGCTGTTAAATTACTTTTCTCATGTCAAAGAAATAAATTAACAAGGAAAATGTAGTGTAAACTCCACTTAATTTTAATATAAATTATTTATTTTTATTAATAAACATTAAATATAACTTATTAGTTAATTATATTTCTTTTGATATAAGCAACATTCCAAAATATAATTTCCTTAATATTACATTTTAGCTCAAAATAAAAATATACATTCTGTAGTAGTCTTCACATTATCATCCCAAAAAAGAAAAAGAAAAACTAATTTTTTTTTTTAAGATTACATTTTTTTTTTTTTGTAATAATAAAAATATCATCATAATATATATTTTTTTTTAATTGTAAATACCTACACAAAATAAATATTATGATTTATTTATTTTTTTTTTAAGTGTATTCACTTTAAGTGAAATTAAATATATACATATATTTTTTGTTTACATACTTTTTGAATAACTATATTAGAGCAGAATTTTATGATTGCAGATTGTCCTTGCGAATTAGCATGCACAAAATAAAATGTTTTTATTCTATTTATTCGTTTAAATATTATACAGAAAAGGTCAATAGTATTGTTTATAGAGCAATGTATTAACCAATATAAACAATATAGGTAAGGTTAAATATGTTCACCATACATTATGAAAACTTAGTGACATTCCGCGGAAATAGAGTACAATATGAAAAAAATTATTTTCAATAGTTATAACTTTCGAAACATTTGATTATTATATTAAAATTTTTATGGTATTGATTAAAACTTATTGCAAAGACTTTATGGGAATAGACTTTATTAACACTAGAAAATTATATGGATGGAAATTAATATTTTTAGAATTTAATTTAGAATTTTAACGAATTCAAATAATTCAAAAATGTCTAGATTATTGGATAATCAAATGAATATATAATGACACTAATCTTAACTACATTATTTTATTTTGGATTAAGTCATTGGAGGATTATGAATGTTTTTGAGTTATTTAATCTTATCAAGATATGATTAACATTGTAAGAGAAAAATAATATTTCAATAGATATAGTATGAATAAATAACTTTTTTACTCACTACAAAATAGAATAATTATATATATGATGGAAATATAAAATTTATTTAATGTATTTCTTTCATAGTAAATTTAATGGATGTTGTAGAGTTGATTTATCAACTGGGTATTCGGGGACTTTACTATAGTACTGAACAAACCAATTAATGAAGAGCATGTAGAGATGTGTCTACGATTTTTGTATATTTATATATATTTTTATTTGCTTTGAACGAGTGGTCTTTAATTATAATCTACTTCGTTCAGCATTCTTTTATTTCAATAAGTATTTATTTACTTTAATAAAAATCCTTATTTTTATTAAAAATTTAAATACTTATTTAACATTAATTATTAATTAATTATAATAACTAGTTTATTTGTTATGAGTTATATTCAGCAATTATTTTATATTGCTGTTGAATTAACAAACATATACAATTATTAACAAAAAGCAAAATAAATTATATAAATATTAATTACATGAAAATTTTATTGTTGCATGTGTAAAATGTTTTTTTACAAAATTCATCAACCAAAATATTTCCTTTAATTCCTCACTAAAAAAAAAAAATTTCTTTTTTTTTTTTTTTTTTATTCACTTATTTTCTTAGTAAAAAATATTTTAAAAAAATTGATTTTTTTTAATCATTTTTTTTCATCGCTATTTTTACATTTTTTTTATCAAATTTCATTTCCCTGACAGTCTTTGTACTTACTTTTTAAAAAGTACAAACAAAAATAATCATCAATTTTTTTATTTTTGTGTATGTATGCATGACCAACTTCGTATACTTCATTTGACTAGTCCTTTTATTTTCCAAAAAGGTTAATGAAGCCTTTTATTAACCAAGAGTCAATAAAACTTTAAAGAAAATTCAACAAAAATTTTGATGGATAATTATTATTTGATATATTGAGGAATACATCACGAATTGTTTAGTTTATCAGGTAATGTATAATAAAATGGTTTAGCCTAATAACCAGTAATTATTAATATCTAATATATTTTATATGGTCTCATTAGATATCATTGGATTCAAAACGTGTAAAGAAGAAAATTATTATATTAAGATGGCTATAAATCACTATTCGCTGTTTATGTTAAATAGTGTCATTAGAAAGTAATGCACTAATAGTGATACAATTCCTATGATTACAAATATCTAAATCCCTATATTTGGATTTCCCAGTAGTATTATTATAGATCGTGCTTCTATTTAAATGTGTTAAGAACTTCAGAAATAGGTTACACGATAATTACAAATAAAATTGTACCATACAAATACTCATTATCCTCAAAGGAATGGTATTAATGAAAGATTTCGTAATAGTCTTAATTATATACTTAAGATCATATATGAAGAAAAAGATACACCTGTTGGAGAAATGATAAAAAATGCATTATTGATATTTAATAATACACCTCACGGAGTTATTGGTTAATAAAAGGCTTTATTAACCTTTTTGGAGAATAAAAGGAATAGTTAAATGAAGAATACGAAGTTAGTCATGCACACAAAAAAAAAAAAAAATATGATCAATTTTTTTTGTTTGTACTTTTTAAAAAAGAAGTACATAGACTATCAGGAAAAAAAAAATTGATAAAAAAAAAAAAAAGTCAATTGGAAAAATATTTGTTACCAATAAATAAAAATAAAAAAAAAAAAAAAAAAGAATGATTTTTTTTTGGGGAATGAAATATGATTTTAATGAATATTGTAAGAGAAAATTTTATATATATGACAATAAAATTTTCATGTAATTAATATATATATAATTGTTTTTGTATTGTCTATAATTGTTTATGTTTGTTAATTCAACAGTAATATGTTTAACATGCTGAACATAAATCATAACAAAGAAATAAATAATTTACAATTAATTATTAATCAATATTCAATAAGGATTTAAATTTTTAATAAAAGTAAGGATTTCTATTAAAGTAAATAAATGCCTATTGAAATCAAAGAATGCTGAATGAAGTAGATCACATAATTAAGAATCACTCGTTCAAAACATATAAAAATATATATAAATACACCAAAATCGTAGAGGCTACTCTGCATGCTTCTTATTGATTTGTTTGTTCAATACTCTAGCAAAGTCACCGAATACCCAGTTAATAAATCAGCTGGTAATAATCTGCATCCAACTTTTTTTCTTCTATTTTATCCTATACATTTATTACCTGATTTATTTACTTTCCATAATTTACATTTTTACTTTATTAAATTATCATTCAATAAATTTGCTAGAGTAATGAAAAATAAATTATTAAAGAGAATATGGAGTTTTCTCTAATAATTAAATGGATTTTAAATCTAATTTTAATGATATAAACAAATAAACCGTATTAATGCGGTTCATTGTGGATTTACTTTGATAAAAATTATGTATTTTTATTAAAAACATATATTCTCACTAAATATTAATTTTAAAGTACAAAATAATTATTGCTATTAATAAGTAATTTTCAGTAATTTAAGTTCACTGCCTTTAAAAATAATAAAAATACTTAGATAATAAAAAAAAAAATTGAATTATATTAATATCACTTAACTAAAATTTTATTCTTAAAAATTAAAAAATATTTTCATGAAATTTTTTCTTTCTAAAAAATTTTTCTCTTTTAATTTTTTTTTTTTTTTTTTTTTTTAAAAAATAAAATATATTTCTATAAAAAAAATTTAGAGAAAATATTAATTTTCTTTTTTTTAACTAGATCTTGCGTATGAATGATCCTATATTCTCTGCTAAACCATTAATTTTTATTCTCTTAAAGGTTATCAAACCTATTAAAAAGAAACATCAAATATTTGATTTTTTATTTTTTATTTTTTTATTTTCCATTTCTTATTTTACATTCGCATAAAAATGTCTCAAATCTTGAGTCAAGTTCTTCCATAATACTATCAATTATTTTTTTTTTTTCTTCATATGGAATATAACGTCGAAGTTTTACAAAATATAGATCATTAGCTTTCTCAGTTGAAATTTTATGCCATTCAACATTCCATTCTCGGTCTTTCTTATTAGGGCTCATTCCACTTGTTTCTTTATCGAATCGCTCCCACAATTTTGGAATAATGACCCTATACCAATATTTGTACGGATTCTTGTATAGATCCGGATTTTTACATTTTTTTTTTTTATTATCAAATGGACATTCTTCTATGCATTCTTTAGCGTAAGGTTGCTTTTTTCCTGATGTGTCACCCTCTGTTAACACTCTTTCATATTTTAACTCATTTTTTGTTTTCAATATACTTTTATCAATCAAAGTTTTATAGGAATCACACTATGAATTAAATAAAATTTTTTTAAAAGAATGTTTCTTTTGTTAAAATAGTAAATCAAATAGAATATTAAAAATAATTAGAAATAAAAATATCTATATGTATATTTTTTGTAAAAATTTTCACTTACGTTAAAAAAACATTGATACATCCAAATGAAAAGAAGGAATGTAGTAATTTTTAAATATAAAGTTAGCGTTTTCATATTAATATATTTATAGAATAGAAATGAAGTGAAAGTTATTAATTTAGGTGTAAAATTGTTTCAATTTTCAATAATATTAAATTATGGATTTTTAATATTAATTTAGATATTATTATAACTTTTATTAATTTCTCAAATTTTTAAAATATAAAATTATTCTCATATAAGAAATGTAATTTCTAATTTTATATTATTACACATGATATTATGGTTAATTATATAGGAATAATAATCTTAATTCTTTAAAAAATAAAATAAGAATGTGAATTTATAAATAAATAAAAATATAATAAATCGAATAATGTTATTTTAAAAATATTTTATTAAAATTTCATTTATCTTTAAATTATGTAAAAAAAATAAAATATTTTTAATTTAATGCACATAAAAATTATAAATGATATACATTTAATGTCAAAGGTTTTTTTTAATTTTTTTTTTCTAAAATAGCAATCTCTGTAAATTATATGGAACTTTACATTATTTTATATACGGTATATTATGATTTATAAATATAAATCTTGGTATATTATAGAGATATATCTCCATCAAAAAAAAAAAAAAAAACTCTATAAATTAAAAATTTTTATACGCATGTATTTTTCATACAGTATACTACATTTGTGACAATTTTTCACTTAATATAAAACTAATTTTTGTTTGTGCATATTTTTCTTTTAAATATAACATTTTTGATTTTTCATATACACTTTTTTTTATCATAATTCTTTTTTTTTTATTTTTATTATGTATGAATGTTTATACAATATATGTATATATTCATTTTTTGTTATGACTATTTTTTAAAAAAAATTACTTTTTCAACTATTTGAAAAAAAATAAAAAAAATTTATTAACTACTTAAATTCAAAAGAAAAAGTGACGATAAGTATTTCCTTTTAAGAAATTGTAATAACAAATCTTATTAAAAGCACATTTAAAGTCAAATAAATTAATTATAATTTAAAAAAAAAAAAAAAAAAAATACTATTTTTTTAATCATTTATTTACAGTAAAAAATATATTATAAAAGAAGTTCTATTTTTGACAAATTTACTTCATTTATTCTAAAAATACATTTTTATAAATTTACTTTTCACTAATAATACTTATCAGTTTCAAATTTAATATAAATGTTATTCACTGAATATAAAAATATATCTTTAGTTAAATATAATAGATTTTTTCTTATAAAATTCAAAAGAAAGTATTTTTATCGTGATTTAAAATATATCAATAAATAACGATAAAATAGAATTATAAAATAACGTTTTGCATATATATTATTATAATCTTATAATTAAATATAAAAAAAAATTATTTTTTTTTTTTTTTTTTTTTTTCCATTATATATTTATTTGATAAGTGTTGATTATTATTACAATGTGTTCCTTTTCTTTTTTATTTTTAGTTTTATATATTTATAGAATAATTTTTTATTTTTCGTTTTACTTACGAAATTTAGATAACTCATTTATATAGTATAAATGAATTCAACAATTGTGCCTTTCTAATATAACTTTTTTCTTAGAAGTTTAAATTTTATAACACTTCTTTGTAAATAATAATGGAAAATTTTAATAAGAATTTTTACTTTTTAAATTTAATTTGTTAGAATCTTTGACATATTATTTATAAAAAGTGGTGTGTATAAATACTATCATTTTTAATATTTTAACAATAATTTTTCTCTAAGGAATAATCATAAATTTAATAAAAGCACATTTTTTATGATTTATTTTTTTTTAATATTATATGTAGAAATTGTTCTTACAAGTAAAAATATGTAAGATATAAAAGTTTCTTACATTTAACATAGATATTACATGATATTAAAATAATTTGAATAGTGTGTGTATTGCAGATTTACAAACGTAAATTATCCAAATGATAGTTCATGAAGTATTAAAATGATTATAATTATTATAAATAAGATAATATTCCTAAGGAAAAGAAATTATTTATAGCTCTGATTATTAATGGCTGTTAAATTACTTTTCTCATGTCAAAGAAATAAATTAATAAGGAAAATGTAGTGTAATTTCCACTTAATTTAAATATAAAATTTTTATTTTTATTAATAAACATTAAATATAACTTATTAGTTAATTATTTTTTTTTTTGATATAAGCAACATTCCAAAATATAATTTCCTTAATATTACATTTTAGCTCAAAATAAAAATATACATTCTGTAGTAGTCTTCACATTATCATCCCAAAAAAGAAAAAGAAAAACTAATTTTTTTTTTTAAGATTACATTTTTTTTTTTTGTAATAATAAAAATATCATCATAATATATATTTTTTTTTAATTGTAAATACCTACACAAAATAAATATTATGATTTATTTATTTTTTTTCACATGCACTCACATTAAGTGGAAGTATATATATACCTATATTTTTTGTTTACATACATTTTGAATAACTATTTTAGAGCAGAAATTTAGGATAGCAGATTGTCCTTGCAAATTAGCATGCACAAAATAAAATGTTTTTATTCTATTTATTCGTGTAAATATTATACAAAAAAGGTCAATAGTATTGTTTATAGAGCAATGTATTAACCAATATAAACAATAAAGACAAGGCAAAATATGTTCACTATACATTATGAAAACTTAGTGACATTTCGCGAAAATAAGGTACAATATAAAAAAAATTATTTTCAATAGTTATAACTTTTGAAACATTTAATTATTATATTAAAGTTTTTATGGTATTGATTAAAACATATTGCAAAGGCTTTATAGGAATAGATTTTATTAGCACTAGAAGATTATATGGAAGGAAATTAATATTTTTAGAATTTAATTTAGAATTTTAACGAATTCTAATAATTCAAAAATGTCTAAATTATTGGATAATCAAATCAATAAATAATGACACTCACCTTAACTACATAATTTTATTTTGCATTAAATCATTGAAGGATTATGAATGTTTTTGCGTTATTTCATCTTATCAAGATATGATTAATATTGTAAGAGAAAAATAATATTTCAATAGATATAGTATGAATAAATAACTTTTTTACTCACTACAAAATAGAATAATTATATATATGAGGAAGACATAAAATTTATTTAATGTATTTCTTTCCTAGTAAATTTAATGGATGTTGTAGAGTCAATAAAACTTTAAAGAAAATTCAACAAAAATTTTGATGGATAATTATTAATCTATATATTGAGGAATGTATCACGAATTGTTTAGTTTATCAGGTAATGTATAATAAAATGATTTAGCCTAATAGCCAGTAATTATTAAAATCTAATATATTTTATATGGTCTCATTAGATATAGTTGGATTCAAAGCGTGTAAAGAAGAAAATTACTATATTCAGATGGCTATAAATCACTATTTACTGTTTATGTTAAATAGTGTTATTAGAAAGTAATGCACTACTATCGATACAATTTCTATGATTACAAACATCTAAATCCCTATATATGGATTTCCCAGTAGTATTATTATAGATCGTGCTTCTATTTAAATGTGTTAAGAACTTCAGAAATAGGTTACACGATAATTACAAATAAAATTGTACTATACAAATACTCATTATCCTCAAAGGAATGGTATTAATGAAAGATTTCGTAATAGTCTTAATTATATACTTAAGATCATATATGAAGAAAAAGATACACCTGTTGGAGAAATGATAAAAAATGCATTATTGATATTTAATAATGCATCTCACGGAGTTATTGGTTAATAAAAGGCTTTATTAACCTTTTTGGAGAATAAAAGGACTAGTTAAATGAAGAATACGAAGTTAGTCATGCACACAAAAAAAAAAAAAAATATGATCAATTTTTTTTGTTTGTATTTTTTTTAAATAAAGAAAATACAAAGATGGTCAGGAAAGACAAAATTGATGAAAAAAAAAAAAAAAAGGAAGATTTTTTTTTTAAGGGAATGAAATATGATTTTAATGAATTTTGTAAGAGAAAATTTTATATACATAACAATAAAATTTTCATCTAATTAATATATATATAATTGTTTTTGTATTGTCTATAATTGCTTATGTTTGTTGATTAAACAGTAATATGTTTAAATTGCTGGATGTAAATCATAACAAATTAATTAGTAATATACATTTAATTAAAATAAATATTTAATAAGGATATACATTTTTAATAAAAATAAAGATTTTTATTAAAGTAAATATATGCCTATTGAAATCAAAGAATGCTGAATGAAGTAGATCAGATAATTAAGAATCACTCGTTCAAAGCATATAAAAGTATATATAAATACTCAAAAATCGTAGAGGCTACTCTGCATGCTCTTTATTAATTTGTGTGTTCAGTACTTTAGCAATGTCACCGAATACCCAGTTAATAAATCAGATGGTAAAAATTCTACATCTAACTTTTTTTCTTCTATTTTATCCTCTACATTTACTACCTGATTTATTTACTTTCCATAATTTACATTTTTACTTTATTAAATTATTATTCAAAAAATTTGCTATCGTAATGAAAAATAAATTATTAAAGAGAATATGGAGTTTTCTCTAATAATTAAATGGATTTTAAATCTAATTTTAATGATATAAACAAATAAACCGTAATAATGCTGTTCATAGTAGATTTACTTTGATAAAAATTATGTATTTTTATTAAAAACATATATTCTCATTAATTATTAATTTTTAAGTACAAAATAATTATTTCTATTAATAAGTAATTTTCAGTAATTTAAGTTCACTGCCTCTAAAAATAATAAAAATACTCAGATAATAAAAAAAAAAAATTGAATTATATTAATATCACTTAACTAAAATTTTATTCTTAAAAATTAAAAAATATTCTCATGAAATTTTCTTTTTCAAAAAAATTTTTCTCTTTTAATTTTTTTTTTTTTTTTAAAAAATAAAATATATTTCTATAAAAAAAATTTAAAAAAAATATTAATTTTTCCTTTTCTAAACTATATCTTATGCATGACTAATCCTATATTCTCTGCTAAATAATCAATTTTTATTCTCTTAATAGTTATCAAACCTATTAAAAAGAAATTCCAAATATTTGATTTCTTATTTTTTATTTTTTTATTTTCCATTTCTTATTTTACATTCGCATAAAAATGTCTCAAATTTTGAGTCAAGTTCTTCCATAATACTATCAATTATTTTTTTTTTTTCTTCATATGGAATATAACGTCGAAGTTTTACAAAATATAGATCATTAGCTTTCTCATTTGAAATTTTAGGCCATTCAACATTCCATTCTCGGTTTTTCGTATTAGGGCTTATTCCACTTGTTTCTTTATCAAATCGCTCCCACAATTTTGGAATAATGACCTTATACCAATAATTGTACGGATCCTTGTATAGATCGGGATTTTCCCATTTGTTTTTTTTATTATCTAATGGAGATTCTTTTAGGCATCCTTCAGCGTAAGTTTGCTTTTTTCCTGGTATGTTACCCTCTGTTAACACTCTTTCATATTTTAACTCATTTTCTGTTTGCAATTTATTTTTATCAATCAAAGTTTTATAGGAATCACACTATGAATTAAATAAATTTTTTTTAAAAGAATGTTTCTTTTGTTAGAATAGTAAATCAAATGGAATGCAAAAAATAATTAGAAATAAATGTATCTATATGTAAATTTTTTGTAAAAATTTTAACTTACGTTATAAAAACATTGATACATCCAAATTAAAAGAAGGAATGTAGTAATTTTAAAATATAAAGTAAACGTTTTCATATTAATATATTTATAGAATAATATTGAAGTGAAAGTTGTTAATTCAGGTGTAAAATTGTTTCAATTTTCGATAATATTAAATTATGGATTTGTAATATTAATTTAGATATTATTATAACTTGTATTAATTTCTTAAATTTTTAAAATAGAAAATTATTTTCATATATGAAATGTAATATATAATTTTTTATTATTACACATAATATTATGGTTACATTAGATAGGAATAATATTCTTAATTCTTTAAAAAATAAAATAAGAATGTGAATTTACGAATAAATAAAAAATATAATAAATCGGATAATGTTATTTTAAAAATATTTTATTAAAATTTCATTTATCTTTAAATTGTGTAAAAAAAATAAAATATTTTTAATTTAATGCACATAAAAATTATAAATCATATACATTTAATGTTAAAGGATTTTTTTAATTTTTTTTTTCTAAATCACGAATCTCTGTGAATTATGTCGAACTTTAAATCATTTTATATAAGGCATATTATGATTAATAAATATAAATCTTTGTATATTATAGAGATATATCTTCATCAAAAAAAGAAAAAAAAACTCTATAAATTAAAAATTCTTATACGCATGTATTTTTTCATACAGTGTATTACATTTTCACAATTTTTCACTTAATATAAAACTAATTTTTGTTTGTGTATATTTTTCTTTTAAATATAACTTTTTTGATTTTCTTATACACTTTGTTTTATCTTAATTCTTTTTTTTTTATTTTTATCATTGATAAATGTTTATACAATTTATGTATATATTTATTTTTTGTTATAAATACTTTTTAAAAAAAATTACTTTTTCATCTATTTGGAGAAAAATAAAAAAAATTTATTAAGTACTTAAATTCAAAAGAAAAAGTGAAGATAAGTATTTATTTTTAAGAAATTATAATAACAAATCATGTAAAAAGCATTTTTAAAAGTCAAATAAATTAATTACAATTTAAAAAAAAAAAAAAAAATACTATTTTTTTAATCATATATTTACAGTAAGAAATATTTTTTAAAAGGAGTTTTATTTTTTGACAAATTGACTTCATTTATTCTAAAAATACATTTTTATATATTTACTTTTTTACGAGTAATACTTATCAGGTTCAAATTTAATATAAATATTATTTACTGAATATAAAAATATATCTTTAGTTAAATATAATAGATTTTTTCTTATAAAATTCAAAAGAATGCATTTTTATCGTGATTAAAATATATCAATAAATAAAGATAAAACGGAATTATAAAATAACTTTTTATATATATATTATGATAATCTTCTAATTAAATATAAAGAAAAATTATTTTATTTTTTTTTTTTTTTTTCCATTATATATTTATTTGATAAGTGTTGATTATTATTACGATGTGTTCCTTTTCTTTTTTATTTTTAGTTTTATATATTTATAGAATAATTTTTTATTTTTCATTTTACTTACGAAATTTAGATAACTCATTTATATAGTATAAATGAATTCAACAATTGTCCCTTTCTAATATAACTTTTTTCTTAGAAGTTTAAATTTTATAAGACTTATTTGTAAATAATAATGGAAAGTTTAATAAGAATTTTTACTTTTTAAGTTTAAATTGTTAGAATCTTTGATGTATTATTAATAAAAAGTGGTGTGTATAAATACTATCATTTATAATATTTTAACACTAATTTATCTATAAGAAATAATCATAAATTTAATAAAAGTACATTTTTTATGATTTATATTTTTTTAATATTATATGTAGAAGTTCTTACAAGTAAAAATATGTAAAATATAAAAGTGTCTTACATTTAACATAGATATTCAATGATATTAAAATAATTTAAATAGTGTGTTTATTGCAGATATAGAAACATAAATTATCCATATAACAGTTTATGAAATATTAAAATTATTATAATTATTATATATAAGATAATATTCCTAAGGAAAAGAATTATCTATAGTTTTGATTTATTAATGTCTGCTAAATTACTTTCATCGTGTCAAAGAAATGAATTAATAAGGAAAATCTAGTGTAATCTCCACTTAATTTTAATATAAAATTTTTATTTTTATTAATAAACATTATATAACTTATTAGTTAATTATTTTTTTTTTTGATATAAGCAACATTCCAAAATATAATTTCCTTAATATTACATTTTAGCTTAAAATAAAAATATACATTCTGTAGTATTCTGCACATTATTCTCCCAAAAAAAAAAAAAAAGAAAAACTAATTTTTTTTTTTAAGATTACATTTTTTTTTTTTATAAAAAATATGTCATCATAATATAAATTTTCTTTTAATTGTAAATACCCACATAAAAAAAATATTATTATTTATTTATTTTTTTTTTTTTTGTAATCATTTTAAGTGCAAGTATATATATACATATATTTTTTGTTTACATACCTTTTGAATAACTATTTTAGAGCAGAAATTTATGATAGCAGATTGTCCTTGCAAATTAGCATGCACAAAATAAAATGTTTTTATTCTATTTATTCGTGTAAATATTATACAAAAAAGGTCAATAGTATTGTTTATAGAGAAATGTATTAACCAATATAAACAATAAAGATAAGGCAAAATATGTTCACTATACATTATGAAAACTTAGTGACATTACGCGGAAATAGAGTACAATATAAAAAAAATTATTTTCAATAGTTATAACTTTTGAAACATTTAATTATTATATTAAAGTTTTTATGGTATTGATTAAAACATATTGCAAAGGCTTTATAGGAATAGATTTTGTTAGTACTAGAAGATTATATGGACGGAAATTAATATTTTTAGAATTTAATTTAGAATTTTAACGAATTCAAATAATTCAAAAATGTCTAGATTATTGGATAATCAAATCAATAAATAATAACACTAATCTTGACTACATAATTTTATTTTGCATTAAGTCATTGGAGGATTATGAATGTTTTTGTGTTATTTTATCTTATCATGATTTGATTGATGTTATAAGAGAAAAATAATATTCCAAGAGAAGTAGTATGAATAAATAACTTTTGTACTCACTATAAAATAGAACAAATATATATATGTTTTATTAACTAGTTGTTCGGTGACTTTTTTAGAGTACTGAACAAGCAAATTAATAAAAAGCATGTAGAGTTGCTTCTAAGGTTTTGATGTATTTATATATGTTTTTAAATGCTTTGAATGAGTGATTCTTAATTATATAATATACTTTGTTCAACATTCTTTGATTTCAATAGGAATTTATTTACATTAATAAAAATCATTATTTTTATTAAAAATTCAAATCATTATTGAACATTAATTATTAATTAATTGTAAATTATTAGTTTATTTATTATGAGTTACGCTCAGCAATTAATACATGTATTGCTGTTGAATTAATAAACGTAAACAATTATATGCAAATATCAAATGTTATACATATATTAATTACATGAAAATTTTACTGTTATATGTATAAAATTTTCTTTTACAAAATTCATAACAAAAATTATTTCATTTCCTTCCTCCTAAAAAAAAATTCTTTCTTTCTTTTTTTTTCTTTTTTTTATTTTTAAGCAATATTTTAAAAATTGATTTTTTTAATCAATTTTTTTTCCTGACGATCATTGCATTTTTTTTTTATATTAAAATTTTTCCTAACGGTCATTGTATTTTTTTTTTAAAAAAAATACAAACAAAAAAAAAATGATCATATTTTTTTTTTTTTCGTGTACATGACCAACTTCGCATTCTTCATTTAACTAGTTCTTTTGTTTTCCAAAAAGGTTAATGAAGCCTTTTATTAAACATATATTGAGGAATGTACTACGAATGGTTTAGTTTATCAGGTAATGTATAATAGAACGCTTAAGCCGAATAACCAGTAATTATTAAAATATAATATATTTTATATGGTCTAATTAGATATCATTGGATTCAAAAAGTGGAAAAAAGGAAACTACTTTATTCAGATGGCTATAAATCACTATACACTGTTAATGTTAAATAGTGTTATTAGAAGGTAATGCACTAATAGTGATACAATTTCTATGATTACAAACATCTAAATTTCTTCATTTGGATTTAAAAGTAGTATTATTAAAAATCGTGGATCTATTTAAATGAGTTAAGAACTTCAGAAATTGGTTACAGGATAATTACAAATAAAATTGTACCGTTCAAATCCTCATTATCCTCAAAGGAATGGTATTAATGAAAGATTTCGTAATAGTCTTAATTATATACTTAAGATCATATATGAAGAAAAAGATACACCTGTTGGAGAAATGATAAAAAATGCATTATTGATATTTAATAATACACCTCACGGAGTTATTGGTTAATAAAAGGCTTTATTAACCTTTTTGGAGAATGAAAGGACTAGTTAAATGAAGAATACGAAGTTAGTCATGCAAACAAAAAAAAAAAAAAAATATGATTAATTTTTTTGTTTGTATTTTTTTTAAAGGAAAAATACAGAGATCGTCAGGAAAGACAAAATTGATAAAAAAAAAAAAAAAAAAGAAAGATTTTTTTTTTAAGGGAATGAAATATGATTTTAATGAATTTTGTAAGAGAAAATTTTATACTTATAATAATAAAATTTTCACGTAATTAATATTCATATAATTAATTTGCATTTTTACTAATTGTTTATGTTTGTTAATTCAACAGCAATATATATTAATTGATGAATGTAACTCATAACAAATAAACTAGTAATTTACAATTAATTAATAATTAATGTTCAATAAGGATTTAAATTTTTAATAAAAATAAAGATTTTTATTAAAGTAAATAAATGCCTATTGAAATTAAAGAATGCTGAATGAAGTAGATTACATAATTAAGGATCACTCGTTCAAAGCATTTAAAAACATATGTAAATACATCAAAGCCATAGAGGCAACTATACATGTTCTTTATTAATTTATTTGTTCAGTACTCTAATAAAGTCACCGAACATCCAATTAATAAACCATGCATACACATTTTACATCCATTTTAACATACACAATTAAAAATTTTTTTATCATTTTATTTATTTAAATATTATTAAAAATAAGTCAATAATACTACTTATAGGTTAATAATTAAGTTACTTCAATTTTGTGAGAAAAACGTGGATAAAAAAAAAAAATGTAATATAAATATATAAAATTAAAATGAAAATATAAGTAAAATAAATACATTCTTATATCAATCAGAAGTTATCATTTAGGTATATAATCGCTAAAAAAAAAAAAAATAAACATTTTTTTTTCATATTTAAATAGAAAATTATGATAATATACATGCAAATATTTATGTTATTATTCGGCTTTATAATTATTTAATGATACGTGTTATATCCTAATAAAAGTGTATACCACTGTATTTTATAAGAAAAAATCAGCTGTATGTAATTAAAGATATATCTTTATAGTTAATATGATAAATAATATTTTTGTTAAATTTAAAATTTATACTTGTGATTACTAATACAATACAAGAAAATTTATATAAATATATTTTCACCATATATTTCATATAATAAAAAATATTCTCAATAGTTTTTAGAATAATTAAGTAAATCTGATAAAAAATAATATATTTTCAAAACATGCTTTTTAATATATATATATAATTTATAAAATGCTTTTTTTTTTTTAAATTGTAACCAATTTATTTAAAGTGCTTTTTATATGATATATTATTATAATTTATTTAAAACAGTTTATTTTCACTTTCTTTTAATTTTTGAATTTCATAATTTTTTTTTATTTTGTGCCAAATAAATGAAAATGAAAATTTTTTTTAAAATTTATTATAATGAAAAAAAATATATATATGAACAAATATTGTAAAAACATTTATTAATAACAAAAATAAAAAAAAAAATTTAAGATAAAAAAAGAATAATAGAAAAATTGAAATAGTTGCATTTAAACCAACAGTATATACAATTAAAAATTAGTTTCATGTTAAATTAAAAATGAATACAAATATAGTACACTGAATTAAAAAAGTATGCATAGAAAAATTTTTAATATATAGCTTTTTTTTTTTTTTTTTTTGAGATATTATATCTCTAATATATCTTAATTTATATTTATAAATCATAATTTTCATATATAAAATAATTTAAAGTTTAAGTTAATTCACAGAGAAAAACTATTAGATAAACAAAAAAAATAAAAAGAAATTCATTATGTATAAAACATTTATAATATAAACTTCTTTTAAAATAATAATACATATCTTTTTCTTATCTATTTTAAGGATCAATATAATTTTAATGAAATATATTTAAATAATTTTACATATTTTGACATTTTTTTATACTTATATGTGTCCTTACTTAATTTATTTTTCAAAAAGTTAGCAGTATTAATCTTACATAAAGCAAATATAATATTATATATAATTAAAAAAAAATTAGGAAATATATTTCATATAAAAAAATAATTTTTTACCTTAAAATCTTAAAAATATTATAAAAATTATAATATCATCTAATGTAATATTACAAATCCCTAACCTAGTATTACTGAAAAGAAAAACAGTTTTGTTCCTAGATTAATAACTTTAACTTTATTATTAATCTGTAATAGTAATAAAATGAAAATATTTACTCTATGTTTAAAGATTTTTACATTTTTTATTTTAACTTGGATATTTCATTGCTTTTACAACGTAAGATAATGTTCATATAAAAAAAATATTTATAAATATATTTTATTTCTATTAATTTCTAAAATTTTATGTAATTTATTACTTTAACGATAAAAAAAAACTTATAAACCATTTTTATTATATATTTTAGTATGATTCCAGTAGGTCTTTGATTAATAAAGACACAATGCAAATTAAAAATAAGTTAAAAAATGAAAGATTGTTAGCAGAAGTTGGTGTATTAGAAAAAAAACAAACTGTAGAGCTTGAACTGGTATCTAATTCTAATGAAACAAATGAAATAAGTAATAAATCTAAAGATAAAATATTGAATGATTATTGGAATAATAATTCAATTGAAGATGTATTACAACAATTATGATTGACCCATTAATATCATAAGTACTAAAAGAAAAAAAATAATTGATAGAGTTTTAAAAAATCTTCATTCATATTATTATAAATTTTTATGTAAATATAAAGAATAACAGGAAAAAAATAAAATAAAAACAAGACTTAATAAATTAAAACAAGAAAATTGGTTAAAAATAGACTTTGTTAAACTTTATGAAAATAAAAATTAATATATGAAAAGAAAATACTTAATTAGGCATTAGTTAACAAAAGGCTCCATTAACCTTTTTGAATATAAAAAGGACCAGCTATGTGAAGAATACGTAGTTGGTTGTGCTAACTAAGAAAAAAAAAAAAAAAAATTATTGGAATTTTTTTTTGAGATATTTTTCTTTTGAAAAAATGGAGATAAAAAAAAAAAAGAAAAATATATTTAATTCTTTTTTTTTGAGGATTTTTTTTATTCAGAGAAGGATTTTTTTTTAACAAAAGATAATAATGTTTACATAAAAGAGTTTAATTTGCATAATGTTTATATTTTTAATTTGTGAGAGAAAATTTTATATATATGACAATAAAATTTTCTCGTAATTAATATTCACATAATTTATTTGCATTTTTACTAATTGTTTATGTTTGTTAATTCAACAGCAATATATATAAATTGCTGAACATAACTCATAACAAAGAAGCAAATTGTTTACATTTAATTAATAATTAATATTCAATAAGGATTTAAATTTTTAATAAAAATAAAGATTTTTATTAAAGTAAATAAATGCCTATTGAAATTAAAGAATGCTGAACGACGTAGAGCACATAATTAAGAATGACTTGTTCAAAGCATATAAAAATATATATAAATACAACAAAATCATAGAGGCATCTTTACATGTTCTTTATTAATTTGTTTGATCAGTACTCTAGTAAAATCACCGAACACGCAGTTAATAAAACAGTACTCTAGCAAAGTCAACGAATACCCAATTAATAAATCAAGCACTCACATAACTAACTACGTGTTTTCCGTATAAATAATTATTTTTATCATCACCAAGGTTAATAATTTCTTTTATTAACAGAATATCTAATAAATAGCGTACTTTTCTTTAATTTATTTTAATTATTTGTTTGGAATTTACACAGTCCTATAATATTTTCATTGTTTTGTAGCTTATTAACAGTTGATTCACTTTTTCTAATTTCATAAATATTATACTCTTTCTTTATTGTTTCCCATAATTCTTCATTTTTACCTATACTGTTAATTCTGTTTCTTTTTCTTACAAGTTCTTCATTTTTTTTTTCTAGACTATTTATTTAATTTAGTAAAAATCACTATATTTTTATTAAAAACCTAAATCTTCATTAATTATTAGTTTTTAAGTACAAAGATTTAATTACTATTTCTAACGATTAGTGTTTAAAAAATCAGGTCAATTCTTTAAAATAATAAAAATACATACTTAACTTATTACTGGAAACAATGAAAATTTAATTTTGAAAAATAGAAAATTTTCTTTTATTGAAATATTAAAAAGAAATTTTAAGAATTTTTTCTATAAAATTCACATCTATCCAAATTCAAAACAATAATTAATAATTTATGTTAAGAAAAAAATATATATGAAAAACATC
>NW_021628338.1:66702-78267 GCF_900005855.1 Plasmodium gallinaceum | reverse complement strand
AGTTTACACTATATCTCATGTATGTCACATTTGATAATATATTCTTAATTTTTTATAAAAAGATAAAATAATAAAATATATAAATATTTTTTTCATATCTTGTTCCTTTTTAGAGCAAGGATTTTTTTTTTTTAGATGCATTAATTTTTGAGCAACTGTTTTTATTAAACGTATTTACTTTTAGTGATAGTATTTTTTTTTTTTTAGGTACTTACTTTCTTTATGCTTTCATGTGTGCCTATTTTCCTTGCAATATAACATATACAATTAAAAATGGTTTTTCTATATTTATCTAAATATATTTTAAAATAGGTCGATAATATTATTTATAGTCCAATAATTGAGTTACTTAGATTTTATAAGAAAGATAAGGAAAAATAAAAGAATAGCAATAAAAATGTTTATAACTAAAATATAACAATATAAAAAATAAAATAAATACCTTCTCAATAATAATAAGTTATCGATTATGTATAAAAAGGCTAAAAAAAAAAGGCACATAACATTTCTTTTCACATTTAATTAGAAAATAATGATAATGCACATGCAAAAAGATATGTTATAATTCTGTTTTATATTTATTTATTGATACATTTTGTATCATAATGAAAATATATATCCTTGTATTTTCTAGGAAAAAATTCATTATATTTAATTAAAGATACATCGTTTTAGTTAATATAATAAGTAACATTTTTATTAAATTTAATGTTTGTTCTTATGATTATTAGTTATAAATAAAGAAATTTTATAAATATATATTTTTACAATATGTTTAATAAAGAAAAGAATTTTCTTCACAGTTTTTAGATTAATTTAAATAGTAAATTTTCTAAAATATAAGCAATCATTTTTGAAACATGCTTTTTAATGCATACATATGATTAAAAAAAATAGTTTTTTTTTTTTTTAAAATGTAATTAATTTAGAGTGCTTTTTTATATGATATATTATTATAATTTCTTCAAAATAGATATATTTTCACTTTTTCTTTTGAATTTGTTCATTTCATAATTTTTTTTTTTTTTTTTGTGAGAAGTAATTGAAAAAGAAAACTTTTTTAAAAAATAACTATATATATATATATTATATAAACATATATTAATAACAAATATAAAAAGAAAACATAAAGATAAAAAAAATATAAAAGAAAAATTAAAATAGTTACATTTAAAGCAAAAACATGCACAATTAAAAATTAGTTTCATATATAATTAAAAATGACTACAAATATAGTACACTGTATGAAAAATACATGCATAGAAAAATTTTTAACTTATAGTTTTTTTTTTTTTTTTTTTGATGGAATTATAATATATCTAATATATCTAAATTTATATCTATAAATAACAAATACCATATATAAAATAATTTAAAGTTTAACGTGATTCACAGAAAAAAAACTAATAGTTAAACAAAAAAAAAAAATAAAAAAAAATTAACATTAAATATATAACATTTATAATTTTAATTTATTTCAAATTAACATTAAATAATTTTTTTATCTACTTTAAGGATGAATATAATTTTAATGAAATATTTTTAAAATAACTTTACATATTTTAAAATTTTTTTCTTTAACTTATAAATATACGTTCTTATTTATTTTATTTTTTGAAAAGTTAATAGTTTTAATCTTACATAATGTAAATGTAATATTATGTATAATTATGAAAAATTAAGAATTACATTTCATATAAACGAATAATTTTTCACCTTAAAAATTTATAAAATTTACAAAAGTCACAATAATACCTAAAGCAATATTACAAATCTCTAACTTATCATTAGTAAAGATAGAAGCAATTTTGTAACTGGATTAATATCTCTAACTTTAATATTAAATTATAATAGTATTAAAATGAAAACATTTACTTTATATTTAAAAATTTTTACATTTCTTCTTTTAATTTGGATATTCCCTTCTTTTTACAAGGTAAGATAAAATTCATATAAAAAAAACACATATAAATATATTTTATTTCTAATCATTTTAAAAATTTTACTCAGTTTATTACTATAACAATTGAAAAAAAATTTTAAACAATTTTTATTTAATCCCATAGTATGATTCCAGTAAGTCTTTGATTAATAGAGATACATTACAAACAAGAATTGGGTTAAAACACGAAAGAATGTTAGCAGAGGATGATATATCAGAAGAAAAATCATATTATATTAAAAAACGTGTAGAACATTATCCATCTGGTGAAGAGGAGATGATACTTCATGAATTGTTTCATTTAATGGATATATATTTTACATGTTATAACGCTAATATTAAATCAGACTTTGAAATAGAAGTTTTTTTAAAAAAAGAAAATGAAATGAGAAATAAATGTAGAGATAAAATATTGAATACTTATAGAAATAATATTTCATGGTCAAATGTATTACCAGAAGTATAATTGACTCATTAGTATCGTAATACAAATGGAAAAAGGAAAAAATTAATTGATAGAATTTCAAAAAATCTATATTTATATTATGAAAAATTTTTATGTAAATATAAATAACAAGAAAAAAATAAAATAAAAAAAAGAAATAAAAAATTAAAAACTAGAAAATTGGATAAAAATAGACTTCGTTAAACTTTATTAAAATAAAAATTAATATATGAAAAGAAAATACATAATAAGCCATGGACAAGTGCTAGGTAAAAAAAATCAATATTTTTCTTTACATTTTTTTATAGAATTATATTTTATTTTCTTTAAAGAAGAAAAATAAAATAATTAAAAGAAAAAATATTTTTAGGAAGAAATATATTTATGAGAATATATTATATTTTTGAGAGTAAAATTTTTCCTGTTAGTGATATTAATATAATTTATATTTTTTTTTGCTCCTTTAAGAAAAAGAAAACTTGAATAAATGAAAATTATTCATTAAAAGTTATATTTGAATATACAGTACTTAAAAATAAATGTTTAATGAAAATTTATGTTCATAATAAAAATAATAAAATTTTTATTAAAGAAAATAAATTCTCAATAAGTTACATAATTTACTGTTTACAGGTTTATAGTATCTAAATTACATTTAAATTCATTAAATTAGTAGAGAACGTTATACATTTTCTTTATTAATTATTCTATTTATTACCTGATTATTAATTGCTCGTTCAATGACTTTAGTAATATTAAAAAACAAAATAATAAAGAAGCATAGAGAAAAATTTACTTATTTTATTTTTTTTTAATTAAAATATAATACAAATTATTCACTTTCATTAATTAATATAAAATAATAATTGAGTTATTTAATTACTAATGTTATTAATTTACCCAATATGCCATGCATATCACGTTTTTACATTGTATTTTTAATCTTCCAAAAAAAAATATTCTAGATCATCTCCATTAAAAAAAAAATAATTTTTTTTTAAGATAATGATTATTTTTTAAAAAAAAAAATAGTAAAAAAATTATTGTAAAAAGAAAATAAATTATTTTTTTTTTCCACGTTAGTGTTACAACAAAAAAAAAATATAATAAAATATATCTATATTTTTTTTTCTTATATTTACTTTTAGAGAGAGTAGTTTTTCTTTTTAAGTGTACGCATTTATGTGTTCACCTTTTCGCAGCATTCGAACATGCTGATTTATTAGTTGGATGGTTGGTGACTTTGCTAGAGTATTAAAAAAACAAATTAATAAAGAACATGTAGAGTTTCCTCTACGATTTAACGTATTTATATATATTTTTAAATACTTTGATCGAGTGATCCTTAATTATGTTATTTACTTTGTTCAGCATTTGGTTCATAAAAGGCTTCATTAACCTTTTTGGTAATAAAAAGGATTAGCTATTGGTTTATTAACTGGGTGTTCGTGGACTTTACTATAGAACTGAACAAACCAATTAATAAAGAGCATGTAGAGATGCCTCTACGATTTTTGTATATTTATATATATTTTTAATATGTTTTGAACAAGCGATTCTTTATTATGTGCTCTACTTCCTTCAGTATTCTTTAATTTCAATAAGCATTTATTTACTTTAATAAAAATCCCTATTTTTATTAAAAATTTAAATCCTTATTGAATATTGACTATTAATTAAGTGTAAATTATTCATTTCTTTGTTATGAGTTACGTTCAGTAATTTTAATATATTGCTGTTGAATTAACAAACATAAACAATTAATAAAAATGCATATAAATTATATGAATATTAATTACGTGAAAATTTTATTATAAAATGTATAAAATATTCTCTCACAAATTCAAAATATAAATATTATGCAAATTAAACTCTTTTATAAACACATTATTATCTTTTGTAAAATATATTTCTCCCTCAATAAATCCCTTCTCTTTCCAAAAAAAAAAAATAAAATTTTTTTTTTTTTTTTTTTTTTTGCATCAAGAATTTGCATGTACACTATATATTTTCCACACAACTATTACCGCTTATTCTCAAAAAGATTAATAATACATTTTATTAACTAACATGAAATTGCTAAGTAAAAAAAAAAGAAAAAAATTAGTTAATGGTTTTTTTTATTTTTGTAATTTAAATGCACAAAAAAAAAAAATTTTTCTTTTTTTAAAAGGAATTTAGTTGTCGAAAAATAGAAGAAAAAGTTATTGACTAAGAAAGTTTATTGTGGTGTATTTTTGTTTAAATTTATATAAGAAAATTTTATGTTAACTATAATATAATTTTTGTGTTTTGTAGTACTTGCGTAATTTAATTTGAATTTTATCAATTATTTATGCTTGTTAATTTGAGAGCAATAAATTTGAATTGTTAAATATAAATCATAATATAAGTAAAATAAATGTAATTAATGTTTTATTAATTTTTTATTCATTACTTTGCTAGAGTATTGAAGAAAAGGATTAACAACGAGCATATAGAGTTTTTTCTACAATTTAAATGAATTTAAATATGTTTTTAATAATATAAACCATTGAAATGTATATGGTCTCCTTCATTGAGCATTTATTGTTTTTAAGAGGGATTTAATTATTTTAATAAAAATTCCTATTTTTATTAAAAATTTAAATCTTTATTAATTATAGTTTTAAATTACATATATTTTACTTATAATGTTATGATTAATATTTAACAATTCAAAATCACTTCTTGCAAATTATAAAATATAAATAACAAAACACAAAATAAGTTATACAATACTGCAAACACGAAAATTTTATTATTGTTAATATTAAATTTTCTCTTTAAAATTCAAAGATAAAAATTTTCCACGAAAAAACTTCTTATCAAGTTTTCTTCTATTTTCTAATAACTTGAATATTTTTTTCACACTATTCAATTCTTTTTTTCTTCATTTATCTAGTACTTTCATGTCTGTTTATTTTCCATACAGCTATTAATTTTTTTCTCAAAAACGCTAATAATTCCTTTTATTAACAAATCTTTAACTCTAATAATTCTCAATAAAGACTTTTTTTTTTTTCCTTTTTGTGTCCTTTTTTTGTTATGTAGGTAAGCTGGTAATAGTTCTGCATCCAACTTTTTTTTTTTATCTTATCCTCTACGTTTACTACCTGATTTATTTACTTTCCATAAATTACATTTTTAATTTATTAAATTATCGTTAAATGAATTTTCTAGAGTAATGAAAAACAAATTATTAAAGAGAATATGGAGTTTTCTCTAATAATTAAATTGATTTAAAATCTAATTTTAATGATATAAACAAATAAACCGCAATAATACAGTTCACTGTAAATTTACTTTGATAAAAATTATGTATTCTTATTAAAAACATATATTCTCATTAATTATTAATTTTTAAGTACAAAATATTTATTGCTTTTTATAAATAGTTTTCAGTAATTTAAGTTCACTGCTTTTAAAAATAATAAAAATTCTTAAAAATAAAAAAAAAATTTTAATTATATTAATAACACTTAACGAAAATTTTATTCTTAAAAATTAAAAAATATTCACATGAAATTTTTTCTTTCTAAAAAATTTTTCTCATATAATTTTTTTTTTTTAAAAAATAAAATATATCTCTATAAAAAAAATTTAGACAAAATATTAACTTTTCTTTTTTTTAACTAGATCTTGTGCATGAATAATCCTATATTCTCTGTTAAATCATTATTTTTTATCAGGGTAAATATTTTCAATCCTATGAAAAATTACATATTTCATTAAATCAAATTTCATAGAATTTATTATTTTTTTTATCTTATCTTTCTTAGATTCGGATTCTGCTTTATTTTCTCTCATCTCTTTGTTAGATTCGGATTCTGTTTTATTATCTGTCATGTCTTTCTTAGATTCGGATTCTGTTTTATTGTCTGTCATCTCTTTCTTAAATTCGTATGCTGTTTTATTGTCTGTCATCTCTTTCTTAGATTCGGATGCTGTTTTATTATCTGTCATCTCTTTCTTACATTCACGTAAAAATATCTCAAAATCTGAGTCAAGTTCTTTCATAATACTTTCAATTTTTTTGTTTTTTTCTTCATCTGGAATATCACATCGACGAGGAATTAAATATAGATCATTAACCTTCGTAGATGAAATTTTATTAAATTCAACATTCCATTTTTTTTCTTTCCATTTAGAGTCCATTCCACTTGTTTCTTTATCAAATCTCTCCCAATATTTTGGAATAATGACCTCATTCCATTGATCGTACGGATCCTTGTATTGAACCGGATTTTCACATTTTTTTTCTTTATTACCTAATGGACTTTCTTCTATGCATTCTTTAGTGTATGTTTGCTTTTTTCCTGATATGTTACCCTCTGCTAAAACTCTTTCATATTTCAACTCATTTTTTTTTTGCAATATATTTTTATCAATCAAAGTTTTATAGGAATCACACTATGAATTAAATAAAAATTTTTAAAAGAATGTTTTTTATTTTTGGAATAGTAAATCAAATAGAATATTAAAAATAATTAGAATTAAAATATATATATATATGTATATTTTTTGTAAAAATTTTAACTTACGTTATAAAAACATTGATGCATCCAAATTAAAAGAAGGAATGTAGTAACTTTTAAATAAAAAGTTAATGTTTTCATATTAATATATTTATAGAATAATATTGAAGTGAAAGTTGTTAATTCAGATGTAAAATTGTTTCAATTTTCAATAATACTAAATTATGGATTTGTAATATTAATTTAGATAATATTATAACTTGTATTAATTTCTTAAATTTTTAAAATAGAAAATTATTCTCATATAAGAAATGTAATTTCTAATTTTCTATTATTACATATCATATTATGGTTACTTTAGATAGGAAAAATATTTTTAAATTTTTAAAAAATAAAATAAGAATGTTAATTTACAAATAAATGAAAAATATAATAAATCGGATAAAGTTATTTTAAAAATATTATATTAAAATTTTATTTATCTTTAAATTATGTAAAAAAATAAAATATTTTTAATTTAATGCATATAAAAAATACAAATCATATACGTTTAATGTTAAAGGATTTTTTTAATTTTTATTTTCTAAATTACTACTCTCTGTGAATTAGATCGAACTTTAAATTATTTTATATACGGTATATTATGATTTATAAATATAAATCTTCGTATATTATAGAGATATATCTCCATCAAAAAAAAAAAAAAAAAAACTCTATAAATTAAAAATTTTTATACGCATGTATTTTTCATACAGTATACTACATTTGTGACAATTTTTCACTTAATATAAAACTAATTTTTGTTTGTGTATATTTTTCTTTTAAATATAACTTTTTTGATTTTTCTAATATACTTTTTTTTATCTTAATTCTTTTTTTTTTATTTTTATTATTGATAATTATTTATACAATATATGTATATATTTATTTTTTGTTATAACTATTTTTTAAAAAAAATTACTTTTTCAACTATTTGAAAAAAAATAAAAAAAATTTATTAAGTACTTAAATTCAAAAGAAAAAGTGAAGATAGGTATTTATTTTTAAGAAATTATAATAACAAATCTTATAAATAGCACATTTAAAAGTCAAATAAATTAATTACAATTTAAAAAAAAAAAAAAAAAAATACTATTTTTTTAATCACATATTTAAAGTAAAGAATATTTTTTAAAGAAAGTTCTATTTTTTGACAAATTTACTTCATTTATTCTAAAAATATATTTTTATAAATTTACTTTTTTACGAGCAATACTTATCAGTTTCAAATTTAATATAAATATTATTTACTGAATGTAAAAATATATCTTTAATTAAATATAATAGATTTTTTCTTATAAAATTGAAAAGAATGCATTTTTATCGTGATTTAAAATATATCAATAAATAAAGATAAAGCAGAATTATAAAATAACTTTTTGCATATATATTATTATAATCTTCTAATTAAATATAAAAAATATATATTTTTTTTTTTTTTCTGCCTTTATATATTTATTTGATACGTGTGGATTATTATTACGATGTATTTATTTTCTTTTTTATTTTTAGTTATAAATGTTTATAGAATAATTTTTTATTTTTCATTTTACTTACGAAATTTAGATAACTCATTTATATAGTATAAATGAATTCAACAATTGTCCCTTTCTAATATAACTCTTTTCTTAAATGTTTAAATTTCATAAGACATCACTGTAAATAATAATGGAAAATTTTAATAAGAATTTTTATTTTTTAAATTTAATTTGTTAGAATCTTTGATGTATTATTAATAAAAAGTGTTGTGTATAAATACTATCATTTTTAATATTTTAACACTAATTTTTCTCTAAGAAATAATCATAAATTTAATAAAAGTGTATTTTTTATGATTTATGTTTTTTTAATATTATATGTAAAAGTTGTTCTTACAAGTAAAAATATGTAAGATATAAAAGTTTCTTACATTTAACATAGATATTACATGATATTAAAATAATTTGAATAGTGTGTGTATTGCAGATTTACAAACGTAAATTATCCATATAACAGTTTATGAAGTATTAAAATTATTATAATTATTATAAATAAGATAATATTCCTAAGGAAAAGAAATTATTTATAGCTCTAATTTATTAATGGCTGTTAAAATACTTTTCTCGTGTCAACCAAATAAATTAATAAGAAAAATGTAGTGTAAACTCTACTTAATTTTAATATAAATTATTTATTTTTATTAATAAACATTAAATATAACTTATTAGTTAATTATATTTTTTTTGATATAAGCAACACTCCAAAATATAATTTTCTTAATACTACATTCTAGTTTAAAATAAAAATATACATTCTATAGTAGTCTTCACATTATCCTCCCAAAAAAAAAAAAAAATCTAATTTTTTTTTAAAGATTACATTTTTATTTTTGTAATAGAAAAAATATAATCATAATATATATTTTTTTTTAATTGTAAATACCCACATAAAAAAAATATTATTATTTATTTATTTTTTTTTTAAGTGTACTCACTTTAAGTGCAATTAAACATATACATATATTTTTTGTTTACATACTTTTTGAATAACTATTTTAGAGCAGACATTTATGATAGCAGATTGTCCTTGCGAATTAGCATGCACAAAATAAAAAGTTTTTATTCTATTTATTCGTGTAAATATTATACAAAAAAGGTCAATAGTATTGTTTATAGAGCAATGTATTAACCAATATAAACAATATAGGTAAGGCTAAATATGTTCACTATGCATTATGAAAACTTAGTGACATTTCGCGAAAATAAGGTACAATATAAAAAAAATTATTTTCAATAGTTATAACTTTTGAAATGTTTGATTATTATATTAATGTTTTTATGGTATTGATTAAAACTTATTGCAGAGGCCTTATAGGAATAGATTTTATTAACACTAGAAAATTATATGGTGGAAATTAATATTTTTAGAATTTAATTTAGAATTTTAACGGATTCAGATAATTCAAAAATGTCACGATTGTTGGAGAATCAAATCAATAAATAATGACACTAATCTTAACTATATAATTTTATTTTGCATTAAGTCATTGGAGGATTATGAAAGTTTTTGTGTTATTTCATCTTATCAAGATATGATTGATATTGTAAGAGAAAAATAATATTCCAATAGATGTAGTATGAATAAATAACTTATCTACTCACTATAAAATAGAATAGTTATATATACAAGGAAGATATAAAACTTATTTAATGTATTTCTTTCGTAGTAAATTTACTGGATGCTGTAGAGTTTATTTATTAACTGGGTATTCGGGGACTTTACTATAGTACTGAACAAACCAATTAATGAAGTGCATGTAGAGATGTCTCTACGATTTTTGTATATTTGTATATATTTTTATTTGCTTTGAACGAGTAACTCTTAACTATGTGCGCTACTTCGTTCAGTAATTAATATATATTGCCGTTGAATTAGCAAAACATAAACAATTATTAACAAAAACAAAATAAATTATATAAATATTAATTATATGAAAATTTTATTGTTATATGTATAAAATTTTTTTTTACAAAATACATCATCCAAAATATTTCCTTTAATTCCTCACTAAAAAAAAAAAAAAATTTCTTTTTTTTTTTTTTTTTTTTATTCATATATTTTTTTAGTAACAAATATTTTAAGAAAATTGATTTTTTTTAATCAATTTTTTTCCTGATTATTTTTACATTTTTTTTATCAAATATTTTTTTCCTGACAGTCTTTGTACTTTCTTTTTAAAAAGTACAAACAAAAAAAAATCATCATTTTTTTATTTTTGTGTGTGTATGCATGACCAACTTCGTATACTTCATTTAACTAGTCCTTTTATTTTCCAAAAAGTTTAATGAAGCCTTTTATTAACCAAGAGTCAATAAAACTTTAAAGAAAATTCAACAAAAATTTTGCTGGATAATTATTATTCGATATATTGAGGAATATATCACGAATTGTTTAGTTTATCAGGTAATGTATAATAAGATGATTTAGCCTAATAACCAGTAATTATTAAAATCTAATATATTTTATATGGTCTCATTATATATCATCGGATTCAAAACGTGTAAAGAAGAAAATTACTATATTCAGAAGGCTATAAATCACTATTCACTGTTTATGTTAAATAGTGTCATTAGAAAGTAATGAACTACTATCTATACAATTTCTATGATTACAAACATCTAAATTCCTATATTTGGATTTCCCGGTAGTATTATTATAGATCGTGCTTCTATTTAAATGAGTTAAGAACTTCAGAAATGGGTTACAGGATAATTACAAATAAAATTGTACCATACAAATACTCGTTATCCTCAAAGGAATGGTATTAATGAAAGATTTCATAATAGTCTTAATTATATACTTAAGATCATATATGAAGAAAAAGATACACCTGTTGGTGAAATGATAAAAAATGCATTATTGATATTTAATAATACACCTCACGGAGTTGTTGGTTAATAAAAGGCTTTATTAACCTTTATGGAAAATAAAAGGACTAGTTAAATGAAGAATACGAAGTTGGTCATGCACACAAAAAAAAAAAAAAAAACATGATCAATTTTTTTTGTTTGTATTTTTTTTAAATAAAAAAAAACAAAGATCGTCAGGAAAAAAAAAAAATTGATAAAAAAAAAAAAAAAAAAAAAAAAAAAAATTGAAAAAAA
>NW_021628338.1:46567-65702 GCF_900005855.1 Plasmodium gallinaceum | reverse complement strand
CAGGAAAAAAAAAAAAATGAAAAAAAAAAAAAAAAAAAAAAAAAAGTCAATTGGAAAAAGATTTGTTACCAATAAATAAAAAAAAAAAGAAAAAGAAGAATGATTTTTTTTTGGGGGGAATGAAATATGATTTTAATGAATTTTGTAAGAGAAAATTTTATACATATAACAATAAAATTTTAAAGTAATTAATATTTATATAATTAATTTGTGTTGTCCCTAATTGTTTATGTTTGTTAATTCAACAGCAATTTATATTACTTGCTGAATATAACTCATAACAAAGAAACAAGGAATATACATTTAATTAATGATCAATATTTAATAAGGATATAAATTTTTAATAAAAATAAAGATTCTTATTAAAGTAAATAAATGCCTATTGAAATCAAAGAATGCTGAATGAAGCAGATCACATAATTAAGAATCACTCGTTCAAAGCATATAAAAGTATATATAAATACACCAAAATCGTAGAGGCTACTTTGCATGCTCTTTATTGATTTGTTTGTTGAATACTCTAGGAAAGTCACCGAATACCCAGTTAATAAACCAGCTGGTAATAATCTGCATCCAACTTTTTTTCTTCTATTTTATCCTCTACCTTTACTACCTGATTTATTTACTTTCCATAATTTACATTTATACTTTATTAAATTATCATTCAATGAATTTTCTAGAGTAATGAAAAATAAATTATTAAAGAGAATATGGAGATTTCTCTAATAATTAAATGGATTTCGAATCTAATTTTAACGATATAAACAAATAAACTGCAATAATGCGGTTCATTGTGGATATACTTTGATAAAAATTATGTATTTTTATTAAAAACGTATATTCTCATTAATTATTAATTTTTAAGTACAAAATAATTATTCCTATGTATAAGTAATTTTCAGTAATTTAAGTTCACTGGTACTAAAAATTATAAAAATACATAAATAGTAAAAAAAAAAATTGAATTATATTAATATCACTTAACTAAAATTTTATTCTTAAAAATTAAAAAATATTCTCATGAAATTTTTTCTTTCTAAAAAATTTCTCTCTTTTAATTTTTTTTTTTTTTTTTTTTTTTAAAAAATAAAATATATTTCTATAAAAAAAATTTAGACAAATATTAATTTTTCTTTTGTTTAACTAGATCTTGCGAATGAATAATCCTATATTCTCTGCTAAACCATTAATTTTTATTCTCTTAATGGTTATCAAACCTATTAAAAAGAAATTTCCAAATATTTGATTTTTTATTTTTTTTTTTTTTTTTTTCCCTTTCTTATTTTACATTCGCATAAAAATATCTCAAATCTTGAGTCAAGTTCTTTCATAACACTATCAATTATTTTTTTTTTTTCTTCATATGGAATATAACGTCGAAGAGTTACTAAATATAGATCTTTAATTTTCTCAGTTGATAATTTATGCCATTCAACATTCCATTCTCGGTTTTTCGAATTAGGGCTCATTTCACTTGTTTCTTTATCAAATTGCTCCCACAATTTTGGAATAATGACCTTATACCAATAATTGTACGGATCCTTGTATAGATCCGGATTTTCCCATTTGTTTTTTTTATTATCTAATGGACTTTCTTCTATGCATTCCTTAGCGTATGTTTGCTTTTTTCCTGATATGTCACCCTCTGTTAACACTCTTTCATATTTTAACTCATTTTTTGTTTGCAATATATTTTTATCAATCAAAGTTTTATAAAAATCACACTATGAATTAAATAAAATTTTTTTAAAAGAATGTTTCTTTTGCTAGAATAGTAAATCAAATAGAATATTAAAAATAATTAGAAATAAAATATATATATATGCATATTATTTGTAAAAATTTTAACTTACGTTATAAAAACATTGATACATCCAAATTAAAAGAAGGAATGTAGTAATTTTTAAATATAAAATTAACATTCTCATAATAATATATTTATAGAATAATATTTAAGTGAAAGTTGTTAATTCAGATGTAAAATTGTTTCAATTTTCAATAATACTAAATTATGGATTTGTAATATTAATTTAGATATTATTATAACTTGTATTAATTTCATTAATTTTTAAAATAGAAAATTATTTTCATATATGAAATGTAATTTCTAATTTTTTATTATTACACATGATATTATGGTTACTTTAGATAGGAATAATATTCTTAATTCTTTAAAAAATAAAATAAGAATGTGAATTTATGAATAAATAAAAAATATAATAAATCTAATAATGTTTTTTTAAAAATATTTTATTAAGATTTAATTTATCTTTAAATTATGTAAAAAAATAAAATATTTTTAATTTAATGCACATAAAAATTATAAATCATATACATTTAATATTAAAGGTTTTTTTTAATATTTTTTTTCTAAATTACCAATCTCTGTAAATTATGTCGAACTTTAAATTATTTTATATACGATATATTATGATTTATAAATATAAATCTTCGTACATTATAGAGATATATCTCTATCAAAAAAAGAAAAAAAAACTCTATAAATTAAAAATTTTTATGCGCATGTATCTTTCAAACTGTATACTACATTTATGACAATTTTTCACTTAATATAAAACTAATTTTTGTTTGTGTATGTTTTTCTTTTAAATATAACTTTTTTGATTTTTCTTATACACTTTTTTATATCTTAATTCTTTTTTTTTTATTTTTATTATTGATAAATGTTTATACAATATATGTGTATATTTATTTTTTGTTATAACTATTTTTTAAAAAAAATTACTTTTTCAACTATTTGAAAAAAAATAAAAAAATTTATTAAGCACTTAAATTCAAAAGAAAAAGTGAAGATAGGCATTTACATTGATGAAATTATAATAACGAATCTTGTAAAAAGCACATTTAAAAGTGAAATAAATTAATTACAATAAAAAAAAAAAAAAAATACTATTTTTTTAATCATATATTTACAGTAAAATATATTTTTTAAAAGTTTTATTTTTTGACAAATTTACTTCATTTATTCTAAAAATACATTTTTATAAATTTACTTTTTTACGAGTAATACTTATCAGTTTCAAATTTAATATAAATGTTATTTACTGAATATAAAAATATATCTTTAGTTAAATATAATAGATTTTTTCTTATAAAATTTAAAAGAAAGTATTTTTATGGTGATATAAAAAATATCAATAAATAAAGATAAAATAAAATTATAAAATAACTTTTTACGTATATATTATTACAATCTTCAACTTAAATAAAAAAAAAATATATTTTTTTTTTTTTTTTTCTGCCTTAGTATATTTATTTGATAAGTGTGGATTATTATTACGATGTGTTTATTTTCTTTTATATTTTTAGTTTTATATATTTATAGAATAATTTTTTATTTTTCATTTTATTTACGAAATTTAGGTAACTCATTTATATAGTATATATGAATTCAACAAATGTCCCTTTCTAATATAACTTTTTTCTTAGAAGTTTAAATTTTATAAGACATCTTTATAAATATTAATGGAAAATTTTAATAAGTATTATTATTTTTTAAATTTAATTTGTTAGAATCTTTGACGTATTATTAATAAAAAGTGGTTTGTATAAATACTATCATTTTTAATATTTTAACACTAATTTTTCTCTAAGAGATAATCATAAATTTAATAAAAGTGCATTTTACAAGTAAAAATATGTAAAATATTAATGTGTCTTACATTTAACATAGATATTACATGATATTAAAATAATTTGAATAGTGTGTGTATTGCTGGTTTATAAAAGGATTCATTAACCTTTTTGGAAAATAAAGGACTAATTAAATGAAGTATAAGAAGTTGGTCATGTATACATACACATAAAAACAAAAAACATTGATGATTTTTTTTATTTGTACTTTTTAAATAAGAAGTACAGAGATTGTCAGGAAAAAAAAATTTGATAAAAAAGAAATGTAAAAATAGTCAGGAAAAGAATTGATTAAAAAATCAATTTTTTAAAATATTTGTTACTAATAAATAAATAAAAAAAAAAAAAAAAAGGAATTTTTTTTTTGGAGAAAGGAATTAAATGAAAGATTTTTATGATGAATTTGTAAAAGAAAATTTTATAGATATTACAATAAAATTTTCATGTAATTAATATTTATATAATTTATTTTGTTTTTGTCAATAATTGTTTATGTTTGTTAATTCAACAGCAATATATATTAATTGCTGAATGTAACTCATAAAAAATAAACTTGTAATTTACAATTAATTAACAATTAATGTTCAATAAGGATTTAAATTTTTAATAAAAATAAATGTTTTTATTAAAGTAAATAAATGCCTATTGAAATTAAAGAATGCTGAATGAAGTGGATCACATAATTAAGAATCACTCGTTCAAAGCATTTAAAAATATATACAAATACATCAAAACCATAGAGGCAACTCTACATGCTCTTTATTAATTTGTTTTTTTAATACTCTAGCAAAGTCACCGAACACCATTTAATAAATCAACATGCTATTTATTAATTTGATTGTTGAGTATTGTATCTAAATCATTGAATAGGCAATTAATAAACTATTGGGGAAGAAAAAAAATGATAATTCCTGAGAATAATTTTTGTCATAATATTTTAAGAAAGAATTATACAGCACGATAATAGAATTTAATTGTTTGTAGTATTTATATAATTAAACTTGTATTTTATTAATTATTCATTAATTATAGGTTTAGTGACTTAACAACAGTATTGAACAACAAAATTAATAAAGAATGGAGTTACTTCAACTAATTTAATAAATTATAATACAACTTAGATTATATAAACCGGTAAACTCTCTTATATATAGTCTTATTCATTAAGTATTTTATATTTTTATAAGACATTTACTTACATTGACAAAAATCCTATATTTTTATTAAAAATTTAAATACTCTTTAATAATCAATTTTCATTATATAAGTTTTACTTATAACGTTATGAATGATATCTAGCAATTTAAACCCTCGTTCTTAAATGAAAAAACATAAAAAAATAAAAAAATACAAAATAAACTATACGCATACTACAAAACACTGATATTTTATTATTTATAATTTAAAATTTCTTTTTAAAAATTGAAACAAATATTTGCTACAAAGAAGTTTTTTAGTCATGATTTTTCTTCTTTTTTTTTCTTTAATAATTAAATCATTTAAAAAATGAATATTTTTTTTTTATTTATTTGCATTACTGAAAGAAATCAAAAAAAATTAACTAATCATTTATTTATTATCTAATATTTTATAAAAGGTACTATTAACCTTTTTGAGAATAAAAAAAGATACCTATATGGAAAATAAATAGTTGGCCATGCAAGTGCGAATTAAAAAAAAAAAAAAAAAAATTATTTTTATTTTTTTCTTTTTATAAATTTAAAACATATAAAAAAATATATTTACATTTTTTGAAATAATTTTTTTTAATCAAAAAATTAAAAAAAAAAGTAACTTGTAGTATATTTTGTTTAAATTTACATAGGAAAATTTTATATTAACCATAATAAATTTATTATACTTTGTAGTATTTACATAATTTAATTATTATTTTATTAATTAATTATGTTTCATAAAGCAACGGACTTGAATTGCCAAATATTATTCATAACATTACATGTAATCTTACGTTAATTAAATATTAGTTATTAACAAGGATGTAATTTTTTAATAAAAATAGATATTGTTATTAATGTAAATAAATATTTATTATAAACAGAAAATTCTTAATGAAGTAGAATACGTAGATACAGTATGCTAGTTATTATCATTATAACTAAATTTAAATTCATTAAATTAGTATAGAAAACTCTAAATGCTTTTTACTAACATGTTTGTTCAATACTCTTACTAGTACTAGTTTTATTGATTTAGATAATATATCAATGCTATAAAGAGGAAACTGTATTTATGTAATTTAAATAATTGTATATTTCTTTACTTCAGTAAAAATCATCATATTTTATTAAAAACATAAATCCTCAGTAATTATTGTTTCATAAATAAAAATCTTTTAATTACTATTTCTAAGGATTAGTTTTAAAAAATTACATTTCTTTCTTTAAAATAATAAAAGTACAAAATTATTACTAGAATTAACGAAAATTTAATTTTAAAACATAGAAATTTTTCTGTAATTAAAATATTTAATAAAAATTATAAGAGTTTTTTATAATAAAATTCGTATCCTTTCAAGTTCGAAAAAACAAATAATAATATATATTAAGATAAATATAAAAATGAAATAAAATATCCACTATTATTTAACTTTTTTAATTAGATTTTACATAATAATAATTGTTAATATATTATATAGAAATTTTTTCATTATGAAGAAAGCTAATAAAACCTTTTATTAACCAGATATATATTATATATTGTTATAGATGTCATTTATTCACTAATAGATCATTTCATATATGTTATCATTAAAGGAATGATATATATATTATTTAATTACATAAAAATACCTATGATAATATGTATTTATAAATTATTATTTATATGTATGATTTAATTTTTGTGAATAGATATATTATTGTCTATCTTGATTAATTATTTATTTATAAATATTATAATTTTTAAATAAAACATATAATTTTTTTTTTTTTTATGAATATTATAATACTTATAATAATTAGAATGATTTTACATTTCATAGATTATTATTTGGATAATATAAATTTATATATATTACTTAAATTATTTTAATACTATGTAACAATTTATATATATGTAAGATATTTTTACATTTATAAACATTTAGTCTTAAAAACATTACTTATATATTATATTAAAAAGATATAAATCATAAAAATACACATTATTAAGTTTATTACTATTTTTTAGAAAAAATGAATGCTAAAATATGAAGAAAGGTAGTAATTATGCATATACCTTCTTATTTATTTATGTCAATGATTCTTAAAAATTTAATTAAAAAAATAAAAATTCTCAATTAAATTCTTCATTAATGATTACAAAGGTGTCTTATAGCATATAAATGAATAACAAAAATGTAATATATGAAGGAGATATTATTGAACTATTTGCTATTATATAAATGGTTTTTCAATATCTTATTCAACGACCTTGTTAGTATTGAACGAAAAAATTAATAAAAAGCATATAAAAAAATTTCTATTTATTTTGTTTTTATAAGATTATTCAATTTTAATAATTATATCAAATATTAAATGCATGAATTAATTACTATTTTTAAATTATATTATATCTCATGTATATCACAACTAATTTTACACTTTCAATTGTTCTTGAAAAAAAAAAAAAATAATAAAATAATAAAATATACACATATTTTTTTTCATAATGTATTTAATTTTAGAGCAAGTATTTCTTTTTAATATATATACATTTAGTGAATATAAATTTATTCTTCTAAATATACATATTTTTTGAAGTGTTTAAGTATACACATTTTACATTCATTTTAACATACACAATTAAAAATTTTTTCTCATTTTATTTATTTATATATTATTTTAAATAAATCTATAGTATTGTCTATAGCCCAACAATCAAGCTATTTAAATATTACGAAAAAGGCAAGGAAAAATAAAAAAAATTGAAATATAAATATATAAAACTAAAATAAAATAAAAAATAAAATAAATGCATTCTTATATCAATCAAAAGTTATCAATTAAGCATATAAAGGCTAAAAAAAAAAACAAAACAAATATTTTCTTTTCATATTTAATTAGAAAATTATGATAATATACATGCAAATATTTATGTTATTATTCGGTTTTATATATATTTATTGACACATGTTATATCCCAATAAAAATGTATACCCATGTATTTTATAAGAAAAAATTAACTGTATGTAATTAAAGATATATCTTTATAGTCAATATGAAAAATAATACTTTTATTAAATTTAAAACTTATACTTGTGATTATTAGTACAAAAAGGGAAAATTCATAAAAATGTATTTTCACAATATATTTAACATAATAAAGAATATTCTTCATAGTTTTTAGAATAATTAAGTAAATTTGTTAAAAAATAAACTAATTTCAAAACATGCTTTTTACTATATATATATGATTTATAAAATAGTTTTTTTTTTTTATATTGTAACCAATTTTTTTAAAGTACTTTTTATAAGATATATTATTATAATTTCTTTAAAATAGTATATTTTCACTTTCTTTTGAATTTTGTGAATTTCGTAATTTTTTTTTTTTTTGTGTGAAATAAATGAAAATGAAAATTTTTTCAAAAATTATTATAATAATAAAAAATAAATATATAAATAATATTTTAAAAATATTTATTAATGACGAAAATAAAAAAAAACATGATAAAAAAAGAATAATAGAAAAATTAAAATAGTTGCATTTAAACCAATAATATACACAATTAAAAATTAGTTCCATGTTAAATTAAAAATTACTACAAATATAGTACACTGAATGAAAAATAAATGCATACAAAATTTTTCAATTTGTAGTGTTTTTTTTGATTTTCATGGAGATATAATATCTCTAATATATCAAAATTTATATCTATAAATCATAAATTTCATATATAAAATAATTTAAAGTTTAAGTTGATTTACAGAAAAAAACTAATAGTTAAACAAAAAAAAATAAAAAAAAATTCATTAAGTATATAACATTTATAATAACTTGTTTTAATTTAAGAATATATAATTTTTTTATATGTTTTAAGGATCAATATAATTTTAATGAAATTTTTTTAAAATAATTTTAAATATTTTAACCTTTTTTTTAACTTATAAATATGCGTTCTAATTTAAATTATTTTTCAAAAAATTAACAGTATTAATCTTGCATGAAGTAAATATAATATTATATATAATTAAAAAAAAATTAGGAATTATATTTCATTCAAATAAATAATTTTTTTCCTTAAAAACTTAAAAAATTTATAGAGATTATAATATCGTCTAAAGTAATTTAACAAATCACTAATTTAGAATTAGTGAGGATAGAAACAATTTTTTTAGTAGATTAATAACTTTAACTTTATTATTATACTATAATAGTATTAAAATGAAAACATTTACTTTATGTTTAAGGATTTTTACATTTCTTATTTTAACTTGGATATCTCATTACTTTTACATCGTAAGATAAAATTCATATAAAAAAAAAAATATATATAGTTATATATTGTTTCTAATAATTTCTAGAATTTTATTTAATTTTTTACTTGGACGATAAAAATAAAATTTTAAACAATTTTTATTATATCTTATAGCATGATTCCAGTAGGTCTATTATTGATAAAGATGCATTACAAATAAAAAACAAGTTAAAAGATAAGAGAGTATTAGCGGAGGGTAATATATTGAAGAAAAATCAAACACATATTAAAGAACGTAAAGAACATTATCCATCTGGTGAAAAAGATAACAAAAATGAAAAGATGATCAATTTGAAGAACATTCACAGTATGCGGTTTATTACTTTTTATCTATTAATGTGTGAACTACTTCGTATACAAGCAAATTAAATTAGTAGTAAATGTAGAGATCATATGTTGACTGTTTATAGGTGTAATAATTCATCTGTGGATATAATTGATCCAGTTTAACTTATTTACTAAAATAATATTATAGCTGGTAAAAAAAAAAATTAATTGTTATAATTTTGAAAAATTTTTACTTATGATAAATTTTTATGTAAATATAAAGAACAGGAAAAAATAAAATAAAAAAAGAAATTAAAAATTAAAAACTGGAAAATTAATTAAAAATAGACTTTATTAACTATTATGAAAATAAATTTTAATATTTGAAAAAAAACATAATTAACCATGCATAAGTGATAGTTTAAGAATAATCAATATTTTACTTTACATTTTTTTTTAGAAATACATTCTATTTTATTTAAAAAATAAAATAAAATTTTAGAAAGGGAATAATTTTTTAGAAAGAAACATTTTCATGAGGAAATTATACATTTTTGAGAGTGAAATTTTCGTTCTTAGTGATCTTAAAATAATTTAAATTTTTTTTTCCTCTTTTAAAAAAAGTGAACTTGAATAACTGAAAATTATTCATTAAAAGTTGTAATTGAATATTTTATAAATAAAAATTAATGATTAATGAAAGTTTATGTCCTTAATAAAAACATAGGATTTTTAGTGAAGGATGAAAATTATAAATTAAACACATAATTTACAGTTTATTGGTTTAAAATATTAAGGTTATATTTAAATTCATTAGATTTATAGAGAAAATTCTACATTTCCTTTATTAATTTTTCTATTTATTACTTGATTTATTAATTGCTCGTTCAATGACTTTAATAATATTAAAAAAACAAAATAATAAAGAACTCATAGAGAAAATTTTACTTATTTTATTTTTTTTTAATTAAAATATAATACAAATTATTCACTTTCATTAATTAATATAAAATAATAATTGAGTTATTTAATTACTAATGTTATTAATTTACACAATAAGCCATGCATATCACGTTTTTAGATTGCATTTTTAATCTTCCAAAAAAAAATTTTATAGATCATCTCCATTAAAAAAAAAAAAATTTTTTTTTTAAGATAATGATTATTTTTTTAAAAAAAAATAGTAAAAAAATTATTGTAAAAAGAAAATAAATTATTTTTTTTTTCCACGTTAGTGTTATAACAAAAAAAAAAATATAATAAAATATATCTATATTTTTTTTTCTTATATTTACTTTTAGAGAGAGTAGTTTTTCTTTTTAAGTGTACGCGTTTATGTGTTCACCTTTTCGCAGCATACTAACATGCTGATTTATTAGTTGGATGGTTGGTGACTTTGCTAGAGTATTAAAAAAACAAATTAATAAAGAACATGTAGAGTTTCCTCTACGATTTAACGTATTTATATATATTTTTAAATACTTTGATCGAGTGATTCTTAATTATGTTATCTACTTTATTCAGCACTTGGTTAATAAAAGGCTTCATTAATCTTTTTGGTAATAAAAAGGAATAGCTATATGAAGAATACGTAGTTGGTTGTGCACAAGCGAAAAAAAAAAAAAAAATTATTGAATTTTTTTTTTATTTTTCTTTTAATAAATTGGAAATGCGTAAAAGAAATATATTTATTTTTTTCAAAAAGATTTAATGAAAGAAGGAAAATTGATAAAATAAAAATCGAGAGTAAGATTTAGTACCAATAAAAATGAGATCTTAGACAGATAATAATGTTTATATAAAAGAGTTTAATTTGCTTAATATTTATATTTTTAATTTGTGAGAGAAAATTTTATACATATGACAATAAAATATTCACGTAGTTAATATTCATATAATTAATTTGCATTTTTACTAATTGTTTATGTTTGTGAATTCAACAGCAATATACTTCAATTTCTGAACATAACTCATAATAAATAAATAAGTAATTTACAATTAATTAATAATCAATATTCAATAAGGATTTAAATTTTTAATAAAAATAAGGATTTCTATTAAAGTAAATAATTGCCTATTTAAATAAAAGAATGTGGAATGAAGTGGATTACATAACTAAGGATTAATCGTTCAAAGCATATAAAAATATATATAAATAAATCAAAATCGTAGAGGTAACTCCACATGCTCATTATTAATTGGTTTGTTCAGTACTATAGTAAAGTCCCCGAATACCCAGTTAATAAATCACCCATTCAGAGCTTTTGCTATAGTACTGAAAAAACAAATTAATAAAGGTAATGTATAGTTTCCTTTATATTTTAAAATAATTTATATATGATTTTAATTCAACAAATTGGTAAACTGTGTTTTCTAGTCTATTTCATGGAGCATTTATTGTTTCAAAGAGGCATTTTATTGCTTCAGTTGATATTCCTTATTTTTATTTAAAAGTTGAATCCTCATTAATTATTGATTTTCAAGTAAATGCTTTTTTACTTGTAATATTATGGACAACATTTATAAACTGAAGTTTACTATTTTTAAATTAACAAACATAAGTAATTAACAGAATACGAATTTAATTATACAAATATTTTTAACACCAAAATTTTATTATTGTTAATATTAAATTTTTCTTTAAAATTCAAAGTAAAAATTCACTATAATCTTTTTATTAATTAATAATTTATTTTTTTACTTTTCCAAACATTAAATTTTTTTTAAAAAAATAAATGTATTTTTTATGTAATTAACTTATATAAAGGAACAAAAAAAATTAACAATTTCTTTTTTTTTTTATTTATCTAGCGCTCGCATGGTGGTTAATAAAAGGCTTCATTAACCTTTTTGGCTATAAAAGGACTAGCTATGTGGAGAATACATAGTTAGTTGTGCTAACTAAAAAAAAAAAAAAAATTGTTGGAATTTTTTTATGAGAAATGTTTCTTTTGAAAAAGATAAAGATAAAAATAAAAAAAAAATAAAAAGATTTAATTTTTTTTTTTTGGAGAGAGAGATTTAAAAGGAAAGGAGAGAGATTTTTTTTTACAAAAAAATAATAATGTTTTTGTAAAGGGTTTAATTTGCACAATATTTATATTTTGAATTTATGAGAGAAAATTTTATGCATATGAAGATAAAATTTTCACGTAATTAATATTCACATAATTTATTTGTATTTTTAATAATTGTTTATGTTGGCTAATTCAACAGCAATATATGTAAATTGCTGAATATAACTTACAACAAAGAGATAATTATGTTACATTTAATTATTAGTCAATATTCAATAAGGATTTAAATTTTTAATAAAAATAAGTATTTTTATTAAAGTAAATAAATGCCTATTGAAAGTAAAGAATGCTGAACGAAGTAGAGCACATAGTTAAGAGTTACTCATTCAAAGCATATTAAAGATACATATAAATACAACAAAATCATAGAGACACCTCTACATGCTCTTTATTAATTGGTTTGTTCAGTACTCCAGTAAAGTCACCGAACACCCAGTTAATAAATCACATGGTTAACTATATATTTTGCATACAGCTATTAATTTTTTATTCTGAAAAAGGGTGATAATTCCTTCTATTAACAAATGACCAATTAATAAACCAACACAATAATTAACATGATATATAATAATATTAATAAAAACCTAATTTATTTTAATTAAATTGTATATGTATATAAATATTTCATAATATATTAATTTACATAATTAATAAAATTTCAATTTATCATATAATAATAATCTAATGATTAAAAAAAATCTTTACCATTTATCGTTATTAAAAAATTTATCAAGAATAATAAAAAAAAATAATTAAAAATATATATATAATATAAAAAAGGAAAATGTATTTTAAAAAAAATATATATATTTTTTTGAGTATGCTGATTTATGAATTACCTATTCAATAATTTTGCTAGAGTTTTAAACAAACAGAATAATAAAAAGAATGTGAAGTTGTCTCTACTAATTTAATGAATTTAAATTTAGTTTTAATTTTATAAATAGGTAAACTGTATTTATACAATATATTTTATTGATCACTTTCTATTTTCAAGAGATATCTATTTACTTTAATAAAAATCCTATATTTTTATTTAAAATTTAAATCTTCATTAATTATTGATTTTAATTATATAAATTTTACTCACAATCTTATGAGTAATGTCTTGTAAATAAAATTCATTGCTCTCAAATTAACAAACATACAAATTAAAAAAATCAAAAATAAATCGTATAAATAATAAGAAACACGAAAATTTTATTATAATTAATGTAAAATTTTCTTACAAAAATTTAAACAAAAATATACTTAAAGAAACTTTTTAGTTAATAAATCTTTTTCTTAATTTTCTACTATTAAATTCTTCCCAAAAAAATAAATATATTTTTTTTATATCACTTTAAAATTTACAGAAAAAGAAAAGCAAAAAATATTAGCAGCTAATTTTTTTTTTTTTTTTTTATATAGAGCATGCATGACTAACTATATGTATTCCATACAACTATTACTTTCTATTCTAAAAAGATTAATAATACTTTTTATTAACAATATAAATATTAAAGAAAACCTTTTTAACTATTTTGTCGTGATGTTTTCTTGAATAACTTGTGTTCATAACTAATTTTTATCTCTTTTTTATATTTTTCTCTAGATATTTAAAAAAATCAATAATTTCATATATTTACTAGTTACCTAAGATAAAGTTATGCGTTAAGTCAAGTTACATAGAAGAACGAATATATTATAGAGTATTATTTTTATTAAAGATATTACATTTCTACATTAAATAAAATTATTTTTTATGTTCTTTCAAAGATCATTTTCAAAACATTTAATATTTTCATAATTAAATAAATAGTTATATTTAATTTTTTAATTTCGTTAAAAAACATAGAATATACATTTAAATTAATGGAAATTAAAGAATTTCAAATAATTCTTACAAATCAAATCTTTTAAATTACAGATACATAGGAATTTACTCTATAACTAATATTATTTATATTCATTAGAGGTAAAATATCTACATTAGTAATTCATCCTTTTTTGTGAAGTGTCTCTACAGTTTTTATAATCATTATTTCAATATAAATATAAGTGTCTGCAATGAAGTAGATATAATATTGCCTTATTATATTAGGGAATTTCTATATTATAAACATATTAACAAATTTTTATGGTATTAACGAAAGAATCCACGTATAATTATCATATTTTTATTTTATAAAAATATTTTTTTTAAGAAAAATATATATATTTTTTTTAACATGTTATAATATTATCCTTATTTTTAGAATAAGCGAATTTTAAAATTTTGCTAAAATTTGTTAACTTAATTATTTTTCTTATTAAAACTTTCGTTTAAATACAATATTCAAACGTATATAAATTCCTTACAAATATTAAAGTTATAATAATGAGCATTTAATTATTAGTTTTACTTTTTTAATAATAGTTTTTTATTAAATGTAAAATAATTATTTGTTAAATTAAAAGATTTTATTTCATTATCAAAATTTTTAAGTATATATTTTCAAAATATATGTAATCATTAGATATATTATATAAATTTAAAATAAATATTAAAATGCTCATAGAATTTTTTTTATATAAAATTAAAATAAAATCTAATTATTCAAAAAAAAATAAAATTAGTATGTTTCAGAATATTTTTCCATTATAGTTACTATAACTTAGTTTTTATATTTTGGTTACTTATCTTAATAAATAAATATATTTTTATAAATATATTTAAAACACTTTCTTATTAGTATTTAATGTATTTTCTATTTGATACTTGTTCTAAGTTGTGTAAAAGGATAACTTAAATATATAAAAAATTCAACATTATTAAAATATTTTACTTTATTTTTGTGTTTCTTGTTTATATTCTCTATCATTTCATTTTTTTCATTTTTACTTTTAAATATATAGAAAAAAGAAAATTTAATTTTTATTTATATGTAAAAAAGTAAATATAAAAAACACTACTATAAAAAATAATCATGTCTAATTTTTTAATATATCAAAAATTAACTTAAGAATAAATGTAGCTATTTAGAATTGCAAATAAAAAACTATTTCATTTGTGTATTGTTGAATTCTTTATTAATTTTCTTTTTTAGAACCTTTATTGATATAGATAATGAATTAATGCTTTCTAATTTATGCTAAAGAAATTAAATTTCAATAAAAAATTTTTAACTGATTTTTTCTTTTTAATATAATCATTACTTTCTAATTCTTATTTACTTTTACATAATAAATACTTCAATAATTTCTTTCTTATGTTGTATCATTTAGATAACCTTTTCAACAACATTTCAATGTTTTATATGATCATAGAGATAGCTAAATCATTCGGTTATACATTTTTATGTTCTTTTTCATTGCTTTTAAAAGAATTTTATTTTAAATTATATTATAGAAAATTATAGTATTATATCATTGCAAAAATGAAAAACATATAGAAAAGGAAAAATTAATTAACATTTAAAAAAAAGGAGAAAAAATAAAAATGTTCATTTAAAATAATTGAAAAGTACAATAATAAAAAGTATNATCAGTAAATATAATAATTTTATGTAATATTTTTTCCTTTTTCTTTTTCTAATAGCTATTAATATACCTAATGAAGTTTAATTTAATATATTAATAAATCAAAAATATAATAAAAACGTGTTTTCTAAATCATATAAAATGAAGTACAAAGAATATTTAAATATTTTGAAGGCGTAAAAATAACCACATAATGCATCAAAAAAAAAAAAAATCAAAATTTTTATATTTTAGGTGAGTTACGTATTATTTATATATTAATTTTTAAAATGTAATAACTTTAAATCATTTTATATGTATGCATGCATGTTTCGAACAAATATTATTTGCAATAATACTTGCAAAGATATAAACTTAATAATTTTTCTTTTAATTTTATTCAAATAGAGAAAATTTTTTATTATTTATAGTAAAATAATAAAAAATGAAACTATTATAAGTTTTGCAACACATAAAAATATATATAAAAAATATATTATGCTCTTAAAATTGTAGATGTTATTAAAATAAAGAAAACAGTGCAGTATTTATATTAAAATAATAAAAAATAAAATATTTCATTTTTACATAAATTTAAAAGTATAAAAAAAGAATGTAATGTTACTAAAATTATAGAATATATTCAATTTAAAACAGTTTATTTTTGTTAATGTAAAACTTTTGTGCATTCATCTAGCAAAAAAGAAAAGAAAGATTTTAAATAATATATAAAATATTATTTATTTTATATATATGATTAATAAAATTATTGTATATTATGTTTTTCAAATACATAAAATAATATATATTAATAAATATATATAAAAATTACATAAATATTTAATATTTTGTTAGTGCAAAAATTGAAGTACGCGCATAAAAAGAACAAATATGTAGTTTAATATTAACATATATACACAATTATTTTTTTATAGCATTTCATATACTTAATTTTATATTTTATACAAAAAGAAAAAAAATTTATATAAATATATAAATAATAAATTAAGGAAATTTCTATATCAATATTATTTCTATATTTCGTGGAATTATGGTAGTGAAAGATATTTTCATGGGCAAATCATTATGAAAGTTGGTATATATTTGATTTATTAACTGAGTGTTCGAGGACTTTACTATAGTACTGAACAAACCAATTAATAAAGAGCATGTAGAGGTGCCTCTACGTTTTTTGTATATTTATATATATTTTTATATTCTTTGAACGAGTAACTCTTAACTATGCGCTCTACTTCGTTCAGCAATTAATATATATTACCGTTGAATTAACAAAACATAAACAATTATTGACAAATACAAAAAATTATATAAATATTAATTACATGAAAATTTTATTGTTATATGTATAAAATTTTCTTTTACAAAATTCATCATAAAAAAATATTTCATTTCCTTTCCTTCAAAAAATAAAAATTTTTTTTTTTTATTTATTTATTAGTAACAAATATTTTAAAAAAATTGATTTTTTTAATCAATTTTTTTTCTGACTATTTTTACATTTTTTTTTTATCAAATTTTTTTTCCTGACAGTCTTTGTACTTTTTTTTTAAAAAGTACAAACAAAAAAAAATCATCAATTTTTTTTTTGTGTGTGTGTATGCATGACCAACTTCGTATACTTTATTTAACTAGTCCTTTTATTTTCCAAAAAGGTTAATGAAGCCTTTTATTAACCAATATTAGAATAATAGTAACACTGAATATTACACGAAAATGTAGCAAATTTGTATATTTATTTTTTTAACTATTTTTAATAAAGTATGAGTATCTTATGCTTAATACATTTAGCATAAAATCTTTTTTTTTCCTATTTATATATTTACATATTTATATTTATTATTAGTAATATTAAAGAAAAATTTTATCTCCTAGTTGATTTATAATTTTAATTAATGTTATATTTGTAAATGAGAATAATTCTTTTATTTTTGATTACGATATAAATATTTATAACGATGATCAACCTCATAAACGCAATTAAGAGAAAATTTAAAGAATATAAATTAAATAAATCAGAAAATTCAAAAATTTTGAAAAAAAAATTGATAATGAAGAAATTTCTAGAAAATTATAGTTATTCCAAATCACACTTTTAGTAGTTTAATGGGAATTAAATATTAATTTAATGAAAAAAATTATGCCAAGTTTATAAGAAAAATAGTTAAACAAAGCACTTGTAATAATGTTCCTTTCTAGAAACAAAAACATGAGGGAATAAACTAAAACAATTTAATGTTATTAGGTAGTTATTTATTTAGTTAATAAAAATATGTATATTCCAATGAATTTGATCAATTGTTAAAGAAAAATAGAAAAAATTATAATAATTTTTCATTTAACAAGTTTACCTCATAAAAATTCAATTAATATAGGTTTTTGTAATAGCTAAGCTGTTTTGAGATAAAATATTTTTCTTTTATTGTTTTATACAAAATGCATGATGATCAAACGAAATATAAAATAAATTCATTAAAATTGTTATATACATATATATAGAAAAACTTATTTTATAAAAACATACAATTTTTTGATGAATAAAATGAAAATGCATATTTAAAATAAGATAATTAAATTTATAAAGGAACTTCATATATTATAATTATTTAAGGTATTTTTATATTTTATAACATATGAAGATTTATTTCTAACATTAATGCAAAAAGAATTTTATTATTAATGTTATGTTATAATTTTTCTCTTTTTAAATATTTATTTTTTTAAATAAATTATACTACATAATTACCCTTTATTTTTTGTTTTTTTGTTAGGTAATACTTTTAGTTCTTAAAAAATATGCATAGAAACGCCTAATTATTTACACAAAATATTTCAAAATATTTAATGAAAATAATAAGGTTTTTAATATAGATTATAATATAAAAAAAAAATTATGAAATTAATGTGAATAATATTAAACATTTAAAGCAAACGAATATACCATATTTTACCTTTTTTTCACTTTAATGGTTTATTATATATTTTTACATTAATATTTCTTTTAACAAATTAAATATAATATGAATAAATAGAGGAATTAAAAATTTACTATATAAATGATTTACCTAAATTTCGTAAGTAAAATGAAAAATAAAAAATTGTGCTATAAATATATATAACTAAAAATAAAAAAGAAAATAAACACATTGTAATAATAATG
>NW_021628338.1:0-45731 GCF_900005855.1 Plasmodium gallinaceum | reverse complement strand
ATCAAATAAATGATAGAAAATATTAATATTAAAAAAAAATATATTTCTTGTATAACGATATATATATTCAATATTCAATTATCTTCTATATTAATTAATTTTCATTTATTTGTTATAGGGATGTGTTTGTTAGCAAAAGGACATTAATGAAAAGACAATCTCAAATATTTAACTTACCTGTTTCACCAAACCCTTCCAGTGATCAAAATGATACTCCTTTAGATTTATCCTTAGAACGGTATGTATTTTTTTTTATATTTTAAATTAAAAACTTTTTATTTTAATTAAATGTTTCACATAAACGTGATTTTTTCATTTATAGACAAAAGCCATCACCCCACATGGAGGTTGATTCTTCTCCTACAAAGATTTTATTTAAAAAAAAAATTTGTCATCAAAGTACGTTATGTGCATCGCAAAAGGATCACCATAAGACTCAATATATGCCTCTTGATTTATCCTTAAAAGGGTATACCTATTTTTATTGTTTATACTTAATTGTATATTTTAATTAAATGTTTTAAATGTATATATTCTTCTTATTCCTGAACAATATTCCATCATTAGGTATAATAGTTCCCCTAATGTAAAGGATTCCATAGAAAAAAAAATTTTTGATGATGATACATCAACTGACCCTCAAAGCATTTACCACAACACACAAAATACTACTTATGGTCCACCTGTAGAAAAGTATATATATTTATTTTTTTTTCATGAAGAAACTTATTTATTTTAATTAAGTACCATATATATATATATATTTAATTTTCCTTGTTATTAGTTTATATTCAACTAATGTTGAAGGTATGTCTTCCTACTTAGAAAATCCAAAAACAGAAAATAAAAATGAAACTTATTTCACAGATTTACAAAATACTTCTCTTCCATTCTTAGAAAAACAGTACTTACTTTTTTTTTTATATTTTTCCATATAAAATTTTTTTTTTAATTAAGCATTTTATATATACATATTTTTTTTAATTTTAATTATAGAAGAATTCCATATGATGTTGATGAACCATGTGCTAGTACTTCACTAAAAAGAAAGTTGAAAGAAAATACTGGAGATAAGTCAAAGAAGAAAAAAATTAGTGAAAAAAGGGATGATGATAAGAAAAAAAGTAGGAATAGTTTAATGAATTATTCTCATGGGGGTAGTAGCTCTTCATTTAATACGATCATACCAAAAATCATTTTTAAAATTGATCCAAATTATTTAACTAGGATAAATGAAGATTTAAAAAAAATTAACAATGATTTATTTTTCAAATACAATGAATTTGCACATGGTTTTAATAAAAATATACAAAAATTGCAAGAAGTTGTAGATGCAGAACTGAAGGTTATTAGTTTAAAAGATTTATCGATATTTAATAGTCATTTTTCCAAATTTTATAAAGAAGGTAGTAAATTAAGTAATATTTACAAATTTGTATTATTATTTAACCATAAAATAAATTATCAAATCAGTAACACACACGAATTACATAATAGAATGGAGTGCATTTTAGATTTTATAAAAAATATGAAAATTGATTATCACGCATTTAAGAGAGAGTCTGAAATAATGTTAATAATGAAAAATATTACGTATAATTATTCATATAATCCTCCTAAAATACTTTCATATAGTAAGAATGCTATACAATTTACAGAATCATTGCATAACATGGAATATTTAATAGATTCCACTGAAACATCAATTATAAGTGGAAACACATCTGAACAACACTCATATATGTTTAAAACGAAAGTATTAATATCTATTAAAAGAAAAATATTAGGATCTTTAAACAGCTATAAACAGAAATATTTAAGATATTTAAATTTATTAAATATGTCATGTGAATTAATGGAAATGGAAAATATTTTTAATTTTTTTTATAAATATAATATGAAATGTAAAAATTATATAAAGAATAATTTGAAAAGTTTAGATGATAAAGAAGCTATACAGTCACTTTTGGATGTTTATATCAAAGAAGAGCATGAAGTTTCCGAGTGCCATAAAAAATCTAGGGAAGTCTTTGTTTCAAATATAACTAAAGAAAAAAAAATTGACTATTTTTCTGGACTTCAAAAAAAAGGAGATAAATTTAAAATTCTACTTTCCTTGTATAAAACCTATATGGAAATAGTAAAAATTGTAAATTTTTTGAACCAAATAAATGAACTTTTGGATATCCGTAAATCATTGAAAGGAATGAATTTACCAGAAAAAACTACAAAATCTAAAAATGGAAAAGAGGGAGTTTTATCTCATGACATGAAATTACATTTACTTGCAGAATTAAGTACTAAAAAAAGTAGGGTTGCAGAAATTGCATTCAATTTAAGAAAGAGTTATGAATTTAATTCATCAAGATTAAATATAATGAATCTTAGAAAATTAATAATGGGTGTACAACTAAAAATGGAGAATGTTTTTTTAATTACTGATTTTTTGAAATCCTTATTTCCCGAAGATATGGGTAACAAAGGTGGCGATTATGAAAAATCCAATTTAGAAGCTAATGTTTTTCTTACATTATTTTTTTTGAAAAAAATATTGGAAAAATCTTATATAAATGAATTGAAATAAGAACTCCTTTTTTATATATAAAAAAAATATATTTTTCACAAATAAATAAAAATTTCCATAGAATATAATAAGGATATATTTGTAATTCATGAAAAATAAATGTGATTTTTTTAGTAAAATTCAATAATTTTTTACAATTATAGATATTTATATATTTTTTAACGTATAATGCCTTTTGTTATTGAAAAAAGGATTTCATGAATCATTTGTTCTTATATTTTTACATTACTTGACTATATATCATATAGATATGAATACTACATATTAGCATTCTTTTTTTTATTATTTTATTAGGTAATATTTGTAGCTTTTAATAAATATATACATTTATTTAAACTTATACACTATAATTTTTTTTAAGATTTTTAATCTAAATGACTTTTAAAGAAAGAAACAACAAAATAATAAAATATTTTAAAATTACTAGATTATCATAATAAATAGTTTTAACATTTAAANATGTAAAAATTCAAAAAAAAAAAAAAAAAAAATGGTGTCGCATGAGCGACTATTGTCACCGGAGTTTTTTCACAAATAAATAAAAATTTCCATAGAATATAATAAGGATATATTTGTAATTCATGAAAAATAAATGTGATTTTTTTAGTAAAATTCAATAATTTTTTACAATTATAGATATTTATATATTTTTTAACGTATAATGCCTTTTGTTATTGAAAAAAGGATTTCATGAATCATTTGTTCTTATATTTTTACATTACTTGACTATATATCATATAGATATGAATACTACATATTAGCATTCTTTTTTTTATTATTTTATTAGGTAATATTTGTAGCTTTTAATAAATATATACATTTATTTAAACTTATACACTATAATTTTTTTTAAGATTTTTAATCTAAATGACTTTTAAAGAAAGAAACAACAAAATAATAAAATATTTTAAAATTACTAGATTATCATAATAAATAGTTTTAACATTTAAATATTTTATCTTATATATTTTTTTTACTAAATAGTTCAATAAATGATTTATGTTTTTAAAAGTTATGCTTTAACCATATTTTAAATAAATGTACGACTTAAAAAATGCTTATAAATTCTTTAAATAAATAAAAATACAAATGTATTATTATTTAAGAAAAAATAAAAACTTATTAATAATTTAAGTATAATATTGATGATGTTTATCATTAAAATGATAAAAAATTGATTATTTAAAAAAGTTATCGGTAACTTTAGAGAAATGTTTATAAACAATTTTATGGAATTTTTTTATTTTATTGTCCTCATTGTAATAAATAATATTAATTATATCTTATTGTTATTTTTATGTAAAATATATCAAATAATGCTTCTTTATGAGCTTACGTAAAGTCTTTTAGATTTTTTATTTTATTTGTAAAGGAAAAGTTGTATTAAAAAATTCATTTATATATTTATACTATTTTTTTTAATTTAAATTTTAGTAATATAAAATAAAAAGAATTTAATTTTTAACATTATTGTTCATCATATTTCTATACAATAATTTTGTGATATGCTGATGAAACGCTCTGACAAAAGGTATGTAATCACTTCCACTTTAATAGTTGTAATTAATTCACATGTGATTAATTTTAAATCCTATATTATTCGTGAATACTCAATTTTCAAAAAATGCAAAAGCTATAACGTGTATTATCAACATAATTACTTGAATATAAAAGTAGAATCTTTAATAAAAATATTTAATTTCGATACTTTTATTTTCTTCTCTTTATAGATACATATCTTCAAAAAATTTAAATAAGAAAAGAAAAATATTTCTTTGAATTTAAATTCATATACTTACTGTAATTTTTTTACATAAAAAATTTAATACTCTTAATGTAAAATTTTCAAAAAAAAAGTGTATTTCATAAATTTATACCTTCTTGAATACTATTTTGTTTTTTTTATCATTTCAATTATCTATCTTTTTTTTAATTAATTTACAAAGTTCTCAAATATCATAATGTTGTGTGTATCATAAGTTTACGTCTAAAAAAATTGATAACTCACTTTATTAACATTCTTCTTAATATATGAAAATTCTCATTAATTGTCCATATAAGAATAATTATATCTTCATTATAACAAGCACTTTACTCTCGAGTTAATTTCATAAAAATATCAATTATTCTTTGTAATTATGAAGATTTGTATTTTAAACATAAAGGAAATAAAAACAAATTGTCCACCTTTCAGAACTATAAATTTGCATATTATATGTTCTTTTCCAATGTAATGTTAAAATATACAACTTTAAGGTATACCATTTAAAAAAACCCCAAATCACAAAAATCTTAAAACGTAATTTTTTTATGTGAAATAGTGCATAAATAATTATCCTTATATTTATTGAAATAACGATAATCTATGTTACACTTTCTCTATCATCTTTTTTCCTAGTTAGTACAAGTTATTATTAATTAATCATTCAAAGGATCTTGTAGTTATTTGAAATGTATAATTAATAGAGATCTTGTAGTGTAATATCTACTTCGTTATAGATTAATAAAAGGTATTATTAACCTTTTATGAAAAAAAAGTTAGTAACTTAAAATGAAAATAGTAAATTATCTATATATATTCTCTAGATAAGAGAAAGAAAATTTTGTTATCTTTTTTTAATTTAATTATTTTTTTTTATGAGAAATGAGAACTTGTGTTTAACTTTTTTATCAATTTGCTAATAAAAGATATTATTGGTCTATCGTAATTTGAATATATGAAAAATACTACAAAAAAATGCTCCTAGTGTAAGCAAGATATTTTAAACACGCTTATGTGAATATACATAAAAAAGACTTAGTATTTAAAAATAATTATATGAAAATACATACCTAAAGACATGTTTACAATGATATGAATAATGAAGCAAGTATAATAAAGTGTGTGTATATCAATTCTAAAAAAGACATTTATATTTTTATTTTGGTAGTTTTTCTGTGTGAATGTAAAAAAATAAAATGAATGATTACTCTTTTTTTTAAAATAATTTTGTTTACAAAAAAATTAAGTTTAAAAATAAGATATAATAATATATAATAAAAATTATTGAAAAATATGATTGAAAAAGTAAGATATAAAATCAATTTATTTATTTGATATTACATAAAAAGTTTATAATTATCTACATTAAGTGGTTTCATAGTAAGTAATTGGTAGACATTTCTCTAAATATGTTTTGTTAAAATGAATGCATATAATAAGATATAACTATTCAATAGGTGATTTATTAATTATCTCTTCAATGACTTTGCTAGAGCACTAAACAAACATATTAATAAAGAGCATATAGAGTTACTTCAACTAATTTGATGAATTTATGTATAATTTTAAATACTATAAAACAAGTAAACTGTATTTAAGTAATATACCTAGTTGAGAATTCTTTATTTTCAAGAGACATTTATTTACTTTGATAAAAATATCTATTTTTATTAAAAATTTAAATTTTCTTATTAATTTTTAATNAATTACTCAAATTTTCTTTATTTGAATATTTAAATTTTTAGTGATAAATAAGTGCACTATAATTTAGTTTTATTTGTATAGAAATATAAAAAAAAAAAAAAAAAAAAAAAAAAAGGAAAATATGAAATACATAAAATTTAAAAAAGACAATATAGTTATGTGTTTATAATAAAAACTAAGAAAAATAAATAAAATAAAAATGTAAAAAAATTACTTTCAAAAAAAAAAAAAAAAAAAAATTGGGAATAATCTTTATATTATTTTAAGAAAATATTTAACAACAATATTTATTATTTAAAAAATTTAGATTCAAATTATTTAAGAATTTAGATAAAATATGCGAAACTGTTCCCAAGAGTTTTAATTAATGGCCTTTTAAAAATTTTAATTTGCTCTAACAAATTTTTATTAATTATATTTCTTGCACATATTAAAAATTAGATTATTTATTATTTTATTTTATTTTATTTTTTATTTTATTATTTTTTTTTTTTTTTTTCATTTAATTTTGTTTTGTTTTAGTTTTTATTAATTATAATTTACATAATATTTATATAATTTTTTTTTTTTTTTTTTTTTAATGCATGTATATGTATCATTCTGTAGATACATAAAAATGTGCTTAAAATATAAAGAGAGAAATTATACTTAAAATTAATATCATAAATAATTTTTTTTTTTAATATTTTTAGTTTTATGTTTCCTTTTATTTTTTTTTTTTAGATTTTGTTCTTTTTTGTTTTTTTATTGTTATACAAAAATACAATACTTTAAAAATATTCTTACCAATCTAGAAATTTTAAAAAAAAAAAAAAAAAAAAAAAAAAAAAAAAAAATACCTGTTTTCCTGTAATCCCTTGGCATATTACTGTTGTGTTTTTATCAATAAAGACCTTACTTGTTGCTGAAAAACTTCTTCCCTAAAAATTTATTATTAAAATATCATACTTTCTTAACTAATATAAATATTTATAAATACATATATTTATTTAATAAGGTATATTTCTTTTCTTTTCTTTTTTTATTATTATTTCTTTTTATGTATTCTAATGGATTTTCTCTAAAATGCTTAATTTTTTTTATTTAATATATATATTATTTTTTATACCTTTAAGGAAGTATAAAAATTTTTCACATTAGAATATTTCATTAACTTCAATTTAATTTATAAAAAAATGACATGCTTATTTACTTTATTCATAAAAAAAAGTAAAACAATTATTTACTAATATAAACTATTCTTAATTTCTTTTAAATGAATTTTTTTTTAAGATATATATTATTTAATATTTTTGTTAATTTGAAGCTTTATTTGTTTTATTTTAAATTTTTTATATCTTATTCATATATCTAAAATAAAATTATAATTTAAAAAAAAAAAAAAAAAAAAAAAAAAAAAAAAAAAAAAAAAAAAAATGTTAAAATGAATGCATATAATAAGATATAACTATTCAATAGGTGATTTATTAATTATCTCTTCAATGACTTTGCTAGAGCACTAAACAAACATATTAATAAAGAGCATATAGAGTTACTTCAACTAATTTGATGAATTTATGTATAATTTTAAATACTATAAAACAAGTAAACTGTATTTAAGTAATATACCTAGTTGAGAATTCTTTATTTTCAAGAGACATTTATTTACTTTGATAAAAATATCTATTTTTATTAAAAATTTAAATTTTCTTATTAATTTTTAATTGAATATATTTTAATTATAATATTACGAATAATGTTTAGTAGCTCAAACCCGATGTTTTCTTGTTAACAAGCATAAATAATTAATGAAATACCTATTAAATTATATAAACAATACTAACATAAAAATTTAACTGTTGTTAATATAAAATTTTCTTATATAAATTCAAAATAAAAATTCCCTGCAAAAGAAAACCCTTTATTCAATAAACTACTTAATATATTTTTCAATCATTATTTTTTTTCAATTATTAAATTTCTTCCCAACAAATAATAAATATATTTTTTTACATATATTCTTTATAGAAAGAAAACAAAAAAAATTAATAATTTTCTTTTTTTTTATCTATCTATTGCTTGCATGGTTAATTACATCTTTTCCATATAGCTAGTTATTTTCGTTCTCAAAAAAGGTTAACAATTACTTTTATTAACCAACACATTAATACATTCAATATCATGCATTATAATAATAAAATATTAAAATATTTTATTACTTATAGTATATCCTACCTAGATACATATCTAAAAAAAAAATTATCACTAATGTTCATATTTTGGTCTTTTTTTTTTTTTTTTTTTTTTTTTCTATATATGCCTAATTTATATCTCAAAAAAGAATAAAAATATATAATTGGTTAATAAAAGGCTTCATTAACCTTTTTGGAAAATAAAAGGACTAGTTAAATGAAGAATACGAAATTGGTCATGCACACACACAAAAAAAATATTGATGATTTTTTTTTATTTGTACATTTTTTTTAAAAGAAAAAAAGTACAAAGACTGTCAGGAAAAATTCTGATAAAAAAAAAAATGCAAAGATTGTGAGGTAAAAAATTGATTAAAAAAATCAATTTTTTTTTAAAATATTTGTTATTAATAAATAAAAAAAAAAAAGAATTTTTTTTTTTTGGGGGGAAGGAAATGAAATAATTTTGATGATGAATTTTGTAAAAGAAAATTTTATACATATATATCAATAAAATTTTCATGTAATTAATATTTGTATAATTTTTGATATTTGTAAATATTGTTTATGTTTGTTAATTCAATAGCAATATGTATTAATTGCTGAATGTAACTCATAATAAATAAACTAGTAATTATTAATTATTAAATAATTAATGTTCAATAAAGATTTAAATTTTTAATAAAAAATAAAGATTTTTATTATAGTAAATAAATGCTTATTGAAATAAAAGAATGCTGAACGAAGTAGAGCACATAATTAAGAATCACTCGTTCAAAGTATATAAAAGTATATATAAATACACCAAAATCGTAGAGGCAACTTTATATGCTCTTTATTAATTCGTTTGTTCAATACTCTAATAAAGTCACCGAACACCCAGTTAATAAAACAGCACTCTAGCAAAGTCAACAAACACCCAGTTAATAAATCAAGCACTCACATAACTAACTACGTGCTTTCTGTATAAATAATTATTTTTATCCTCAACAAGGTTAATAATTTCTTTTATTAACAGAATATCTAATAAATCGTGTACTTCTCTTCAATTTATTTTAATTATTTGTTTGGAATTTACACAGCTCTATATCATTTTCATTGTTTTGTAACTTATTAACAGTTGATTCACCTTTTCTAATTTTATAAATATTTTACTCTTGCTTTATTGTTTCGTATAATTCTTCATTTTTACCTATACTGTTAATTCTGTTTCTTTTTCTTACAAGTTCTTCATTTTTTTTTTCTAGACTATTTATTTAATTTAGTAAAAATCACTATATTTTTATTAAAAACCTAAATCTTCATTAATTATTAGTTTTTAAGTACAAAGATTTAATTACTATTTCTAACGATTAGTGTTTAAAAAATCAGGTCAATTCTTTAAAATAATAAAAATACATACTTAAATTATTACTGGAAAGAACGAAAATTTAATTTTCAAAAATAGAAAGTTTTCTTTTATTAAAATATTGAAAAAAAATTTTGAGAATTTTTTCTATAAAATTCACACCTATTCAAATTCACAAAATAATTAATAATTTATGTTAAGAAAAAAATATATATAAAAAACATCAACTATTTTTATTTTTTCATTTATTTTTTTTAATTAGCTTTTGCGTATGTATAAATGTTTATTTTCCATATAGAAATTTAATGATCAAAAAAGCTAATAAAGCTTTTATTAGTCATACACATAATTTCTATTACTATAAATGTTTTTTTTTACACTAGTACGATTATTTGATATACATTATTATAATAAGAATGAAATTAATATTATTTATTTTTATAGAAATAACTATGATAATACGTATATATAAATGATTATTTATGTATTATTTAACCTTTCTGAATTGGTATATAATTGACTGTATTATCTGACTATTAATTTATTAATGTTACAATTGCCAAACAATAGTTATAAATAATATTTTTTACTTTATGAACATTACCTTACTTATAATTACAATAATTTCTACATTTAACGGACTATTGTTTGGATAATTTTAATATTTAAATATACAATACATATATTATTTAAAAGATTTGAATACAATGAAGCAATATGTATAAATGTAAGATAATATTATATTTCACATATTGTTGGAAAAATGGCATTTATATATTATATTAAAAAAATANTAGTACGATTATTTGATATACATTATTATAATAAGAATGAAATTAATATTATTTATTTTTATAGAAATAACTATGATAATACGTATATATAAATGATTATTTATGTATTATTTAACCTTTCTGAATTGGTATATAATTGACTGTATTATCTGACTATTAATTTATTAATGTTACAATTGCCAAACAATAGTTATAAATAATATTTTTTACTTTATGAACATTACCTTACTTATAATTACAATAATTTCTACATTTAACGGACTATTGTTTGGATAATTTTAATATTTAAATATACAATACATATATTATTTAAAAGATTTGAATACAATGAAGCAATATGTATAAATGTAAGATAATATTATATTTCACATATTGTTGGAAAAATGGCATTTATATATTATATTAAAAAAATATAAATCATAAAAACTCACTTTTATTAAAAATACGACTATTTTTTAAAGTAAAATGAGCGTTAATATATTAAGAAGGTAATATTTATTCATATACATTTTTATTTATATTATATCAAATATTCTTACAAATTAAATTAAAAAGATAAAATTTTTTAATAAAATTCTTTATTAATGCTTACAAAGATGTCTTATAGCACTTAAATATTTTAGAAGAAAGTAAAATGTGAAAGGGACTATTACTGAACTCTTTTCTATTATATAAATTATTTGTTAATTGTTCATTCAGTAATCATGCTAATATGAAAAAAACAAATTAATAAAAAGCATATAGAAAAAGCTCTATTCATTTTATCATTATCAGATTATTCACTTTTATTATTTATATAAAATATTAAATGCATGAATTAATTATTATTGTTGTTAGTTTACACTATATCTCATGTATGTCACATTTGATATTACATTCTTAATTTTTTATAAAAAAATAAAATAATAAAATATATAAATATTTTTTTCATATCTCGTTCCTTTTTAGAGCACGTATTTTTTTTTTTTAGATGCATTTACTTTTAGAGCAATTGTTTTTATTAAATGTATTTATTTTTAGTGATAGTATTTTTTTTTTAAGATAAGTACTTTCTTTACGCTTTCATGTATGTCTATTTTCCTGCAATATGATATATACAATTAAAAAAGTTATTTCTATATTTATCTAAATGCTATTTTAAATAGGTCGATAATATTATTTATAGTCCAATAATTGAGTTACTTAATTTTATAAGAAAGATAAGGAAAAATAAAAGAATAGCAATAAAAATGTTTAAAACTAAAATATAACAAAATAAAAAATAAAACAAAAACATTCTCAATAATAATAAGTTATCGATTATGTATAAAAAGGCAAAAAAAAAAAGCACATAACTTTTTTTTTTACATTTAATTAGAAAGTAATGATAATGCACATGCAAAAGGACATGTTATAATTCTTTTTTATATTTATTTATTGATACATTTCGTATCATAATGAAAATATATATCCTTGTATTTTCTGTGAAAAAATTCATTATATTTAATTAAAGATTTATCTTTTTAGTTAATATAATAATTAACATTTTTATTAAATTTAATGTTTGTACTTATGATTATTAGTTGCAAAAAAAAAAATTTATGAAAATATATTTATATTATATGTTTCATATTAAAAGGAATTTTCTTAACAGTTTTTAGAATAATTAAGAAAGTAAATTTTCCAAAAAATTAATAAAATTTTTTTCAATATATGTTTTTTACTGCATACATATGATTAAAAAAATAGTTTTTTTTTTTTTTTAAATTGTAATTAATTTAGAGTGCTTTTTTATGTGATATATTATTATAATTTCTTCAAAATAGATATGTTTTCACTTTTTCTTTTGAATTTGTGCATTTCATAATTTTTTTTTATTTTTTGAGAAGTAATTGAAAAAGGAAATTTTTTTAAAAAATAATTATGTATATATATATTATATAAACATATATTAATAACAAAAATAAAAATAAAACATAAAGATAAAAAAAATATAATAGAAAAATCAAAATAGTTACATTTAAAGCAAAAACCTGCACAAATAAAAATTAGTTTCATATATAATTAAAAATGACTACAAATATAGTATACTGTATGAAAAATACATGCATAGAAAAATTTTTAATTTATAGTGTTTTTTTTTTTTTTTTTTTTTGATGGAAATATAATATCTCTAATATATCTAATATATCTAAAGTTATAACTATAAATAACAAATACCATATATAAAATAATTTAATGTTTAACGTGATTCACAGAAAAAAAACAAATAGTTAAATAAAAAAAAAAATAAAAAAAAATTCAATGGAATTAAATATAAAACATTTTTAATTTTAATATATTTCAAATTAACGTTATATAATTTTTTTATCTACTTTAAGGATGAATATAATTTTAATGAAATATTTTTAAAATAACTTTACATATTTTAACATTTTTTTTTAACTTATAAATATACGTTCTTATATGTTTTATTTTTTGAAATATTAATAGTATTAATCTTGCATAAAGTAAATGTAATATTATGTATATTTCTGAAAAATTCGGAATTATATTTCATATAAAAAAAGATTTATTACCTTAAAAATTAATTTAGATAGATCATAATATTAACTAAAGCAATATTACAAATTTTTAACTTAGCAATACTGAAGATAAAAATAGTTTTGTACCTAGCATAATAACTATAACTTAAATATTATACAATGAAAGTAATAAAATGAAAACCTTTACTTTATGTTCAAAGCTCTTTACATTTCTTCTTTTAATTTGGATATTCCATTGTTTTTACAATGTAAGATAAATTTCATATAAAAAAATACATATATATATATATTTTTTCTAACCATTTTTAAAATTTTATTTAATTTATTACTCTAATAATAGAAAAACAATTTTGAATAATTTTTATTTTATCCAATAGAACGATTTCAGTAGCTGTTTGATTTATAAAGATAAGCTACAAATGAAAAACAGGTTAAAAGATGAAAGAATGTTGGCAGAGGGTGGCATATTGGAAAAAAAACAAACTTGCATTAAGGAATGTTCAGAACATTATCCATATAGTGAAGGGGAGTTTTACCTTATAGAGTATGTTTATTTAATGTATATGTATATTAAATGTTATAACACTTTTATTCTATCAAGATTTCAAGAACATGATTTTTTTATAGAAGAAAAAGAAATGAAATATAAATGTAGAGATAAAATATTGAATGCTTATCGAAATAATATTTCAGCAGAATTGCCATTAGAAGAACTATTACTTACTCATTAATGTCGTATTATAAATCGAATTAGAAAAAAATAATTGATAGAATTTCAAAAAATCTTCATTTATATTATGGAAAATTTTTATGTCAATATAAATAACAAGGAAAAAAATAAAGTAAAAACAAGAAATAAAAAATTTAAAACTAGAAAATTGAATAAAAATAGACTTTGTTAAACTTTATTAAAATAAAAATTAATATATGAAAAGAAAATACTTAATAAGCCATGCGCATGTGCTAGTTAGAAAAAATTAATATTTTGCTTTATATTTTTTTATAGAAAAATGTTTTATTTTCTTTAAAGAAAAAAAACAAAATCATTAAAAGAGAAAAAAATTTTAGGAAGAAATATTTTAATGAGAATATATTATATTTTTGTGAGTGAAATATTCTCTGTTAGTGATATTAATATAATTTATATTTTTTTTGCTCTTTTAAGAAAAAGAGAACTTGAATAAATGAAAATTATTCATTAAAAGTTATAAATGAATATTTTGTACTTAAAAATAAATGTTTAATGAAAATTTATCTTCTTAATAAAAACATGAGATTTTTATTAAAGTAAATAAATCTCATTGAGCTACATGATTTACAGTTTACAGGTTTATAGCATCGAAATTATATTTAAATTCGTTAAATTAGTAGAGAAAGATCTACATTTTGTTTATTAATTTTTCTATTTATTACTTGATTTATTAATTACTCGTTCAATGACTTTAGTAATACTGAAAAAACAAAATAATAAAGAACACATAGAGAAAATTTTACTTACTATTTTTTATATTAATTAAAATATAATACAAATAATTCACTTTCATTGATTAATATAATATAATAATTGAGTTATTGGTTTATTAACTGGGTGTTCGATAACTTTGCTAGAGTACTGAACAAAAAAAAAAAAAAAAATAAAGAGCATGTAGAGTTGTCTCCATGATTTTGGTGTATTTATATATACTTTGAACGAGTGATCCTTAATTATGTAGTCTACTTCATTCAGCATTCTTTAATTTCAATAGGGATTTATTTACTTTAATAAAAATCTAAATTTTTATTAAAAATTTATATCCTCATTGAATATTGATTATTAATTGAATGTATATTACTTATTTCTTTGTTATTATTTATTTCCAGTAATTTAAATAAATTACCGTTGAATAAACAAGACACAAACAATTAGTAAAAATACAAAATTATTTATATGAATATTAATTACGTAAAAATTTTTAATTTTAATGTATAAGATTTTCTCTCACAAAAAAAAATTAATATAAAAAAATTATTAAAAAAAATTAAAAAATAATATATTTATGTAAATATCTTTTTTATTATTAATATCTCATTCTTACTGGTAACAAATCTTCTTTTAATTGATTTCTTTTAACTCATTTTTTCGTGATGTTCTTTTTTTTTCTTAAAAAAATATATATGTATTTTTTTTTTATTTCTTTTTATTAATAAAAATAAAAACAAATAAAAATTGATCATTTTTTTTTTCTTTTTTTTCTTTTTTTTCTTTTTTTTATTTTTTTTATTTTTTTTTTATTATTTATGTGTGAATGAACAACTACATATTCTTCATATAACGAGTCCTTTTTATTTACAAAAAGGTTAATAAAGCCTTTTATTAACAAATACTTTATTACCTATTTATTATCTAAATAATTAAAAATTCTATAATGTGTATACATTTGTCTTTTTGCTTGTATCTTAAGAGAATCTTATCCATTTGAAAAATAAATTGGATTTTATTTTTTTATGTAGGAAGATTATCTAATTATCAGTTTTATGAAATAGTAAATAGGACAGGTTAACAATGTCCTGCTTAATACTTCTTAACATTTTATTAGGATTTTCTTTTATTAATTCGCTATTTAAGTAATAATGTTAATTAAACTATCAAATTAATTAAGTTTCACAAAGTTCGTTATTAGATTTTGGGTCCACTGTTTTCAATAGATTATAAATTATTTATATATAATTATGTTAAATAACGTAAAATGTACAATTAATTTCATATAAAATTTAAATTCCTTGAATATTCGTTAATAAAAGGCTTTATTAACCTTTATGTTAAAAAAAAGAACTAGCTATATGAAGAATACGTAGTTGGTCACGAACACGAAAAAAAAAAAAAAAAAAAAAAATTATTGAATTTTTTTTTTTATTTTTCTTTTAATAAATTGGAAATACATAAAAAAAAAATATTTATTTTTTTCAAAAATATTTAATGAAAGAAGGAAAAACGGTAAAATAAAAATCGGGAGTAAGATTTGTTACCAATGAAAATGAGATCTTAAAAAGATAAAAGATATTTACATATAAATGAGCTTAATTTGCATAGCATTTATATTTTTAATTTGTAAGAGAAAATTTTATACTTATAATAATAAAATTTTCACGTAATTAATATTCATATAATTAATTTGGATTTTTACTAAATGTTTATGTTTGTTAATTCAACAGCAATATATTTAAATAGCTGAACATAACTCATAACAAAGAAACAAATAATTTACATTTAATTAATAATCAATATTCAATAAGGATTTAAATTTTTAATAAAAATAAGGATTTTTATTAAAGGAAATAAATGCCTATTGAAATCAAAGAATGCTGAATGAAGTAGATTACATAATTAAGGATTAATCGTTCAAAGCATATAAAAATATATATAAATAAATCAAAATCGTAGAGGTAACTCCACATGCTCTTTATTAATTTATTGGTTCAGTACTCTAACAAAGTTACCGAACACTCAGTTAATAAATTACTTTATTAATATGTTTGATGAATACTATAGCAAAGTTATGGAATTAGAAATAAATATATTAATATTTCAACTGAAAAATTAATCATTTCAAAAAAAAAGTAAATATATTTTTTTTTTGTATTTAAAAATTAGAAAAAGAAAACAAAGAAATTAAAAATTAATTTTTTTTTTTCTTTTGTTTTTTTTTTTTTTGCATCTTGAATTTGCATGTATAATTATATATTTTCCACACAACTATTACCGTTTATTCTCAAAAAGGTTAATAATACATTTTATAAACCAACATGAAATTGATAAGTAAAAAAAAAAAAGAAAAAAATTAGTTAATGGTTTTTTTTATTTTTGTAATTTAAATACATAAAAAAATAATTTTTTTCTTTTTTTAAAAGGAATTTTGTTGTCGAAAAATAGAAGAAAAAGTTATTGAATAAGAAAGCTTATTGTGGTGTATTTTTGTTTAAATTTATATAAGAAAATTTTTTGTTAACTATAATATAATTTTTGTGTTTTGTAGTACTTATGTAATTTAATTTAATTTTATCAATTATTTATGCTTGTTAATTTGAGAGCAATAAATTTGAATTGTTAAATATAAATTATAATATAAGTAAAATAAATGTAATTAATGTTTTATTATTTTCCTCTTCATTACTTTGCTAGAGTATTGAAAAAAAGGATTAACAACGAGCATGTAGAGTTTCTTCTACCATTTAAATGAATTTAAATATGTTTTTAATACTATAAACCATTGAAATGTATATCGTCTCCTTCATTGAACATTTATTGTTTTTAAGAGGCATTTAATTATTTTAATAAAAATCCCTATTTTTTTTAAAAATTTAAATCCTTATTAATTTTAGTTTTAAATCACATATATTTTACTTATAATGTTATGATTAATATTTAACAATTCAAATCCAATTCTCATGAATTAACAAATATAAATAACAAAATATAAAATAAGTTATACAATAATACACACACGAAAATTTTATTATTGTTAATATAAAATTTTCCACGAAAAAACTTCTTATAAGGTTTTCTTCTATTTTCTAATAACTTGAATATTTTTTTCACACTATTCAATTCTTTTTTTCTTCATTTATCTAGTATTTTCATGTCTGTTTATTTTCCATACAGCTATTAATTTTTTTCTCAAAAACGCTAATAATTCCTTTTATTAACAGAACTTTAACTCTAATAATTCTCAATAAAGACTTTTTTTTTATCCTTTTTGTGTCTTTTTTTTGTCATCTAGGTAATCTCGTAATAATTCTGAATCCAGCGTTTTTTTTTCTATTTTATCCTCTACTTTATCTACCTGATTTATTTATTTTCTATAATTTGCATTTTTACTTTATTAAATTATCATTGAATGAATTTGCTAGAGTAATGAAAAAGAAATTATTAAAGAGAATATAGAGTTTTCTCTAATAATTAAATTGATTTTAAATCTAATTTTAATGATATAAACAAGCAAAAAGCAACAATGCGGTTCATTGTGAATTCACTTTGATAAAAATTATGTATTTTTATTAAAAACATATATTCTCATTAATTATTAATTTTTATGTACAAAATAATTATTGCTTTTTATAAGTAATTTTCAGTAATTTTAGTTCACTACTTTTAAAAATAATAAAAATACATAAATAATAAAAAGAAAAATTTAATTATATTTATACCACACAGTGAAAATCTTATTCTTAAAAATTAAAAAGTATTCTCATGAAATTTTTTCTTTCTAAAAAATTTTTCTCTTTTAATTTTTTTTTTTTTTTAAAAAATAAAATATATCTCTATAAAAAAAAAATTTAGACAAAATATTAATTTTTCTTTATTTAACTAGATCTTGCGCATGAATAGTCCTATATTCCCTGTTAAAATATTAATTTTTATTTTCTTAATGATTATCAAACTTCTTAAAAAAAAATTTGAAAATATTTGATTTCTTATTTTTTATTTTATTTTTTCCCTTCTCATTCTTAGATTCGGATTCTGTTTTATTGTCTGTCATCTCATTTTTAGATTCGGATTCTGTTTTATTGTCTGTCATCTCATTCATAGATTCGGATTCTGTTTTATTGTGTGTCATCTCATTCTTAGATTCGGATTCTGTTTTATTGTGTGTCATCTCATTCTTAGATTCGGATTCTGTTTTATTGTCTGTCATATCATTCTTAGATTCGGATTCTGTTTTATTGCCTATTATCTCTTTCTTACATTCGTCTAAAAATTTCACAAATTTTATGTGGAGTTCTTGCTTAGTACTACGAATCAATTTTTGTTTTTCTTCTTCTGAAATATCACTTCGATCAAATATTGAAGATAGTTCATTAACATTATTCGCTGAAATATTATTCCATTCATTATTCCATTTTTGTTCTCTCCATTTAGGGTCCATTCCATCTGTTTCTTTATTAAATTCCTGCCGCAAAAATGGAGTAACGACTTTATTCCAATGATCGTACGGATTCTCGTGTAGAACTGGATTTTTCCATTTGTTTTTTTTATTATCCAATGGACATTTTTCTAGGCATTCTTCACCGTAAGATTGCTTTTTTCCTGCTATGTCACCCTCTGTTAATAGTCTTTCATATTTTAACTTATTTTTCGTTTGCAATATATTTTTATCAACCAATGTTTTATTGGAATCACACTATGGATTAAATAAAAATTTTTTAAAAGAATGTTTCTTTTGTTAGAATAGAAAATAAAATGCAATGTCAAGAATAATTAGAAATAAAATATATCTATATGTATATTTTTTGTAAAAATTTTAACTTACGTTATAAAAACAATGGTACATCCAAATTAAAAGAAGGAATATAGTAATTTTTAAATATAAAGTTAACGTTTTCATATTAATATATTTATAGAATAATATTGAAGTGAACGTTGTTAATTCAGGTGTAAAATTGTTTCAATTTTCAATAATACTAAATTATGGATTTGTAATATTAATTTAGATATTATTGTAACTTGTATTAATTTATTAAATTTTTAAAATAGAAAATTATTTTCATATATGAAATGTAATTTCTAATTTTTTATTATTACACATGATTTCATAGTTACTTTAGATAGGAATAATATTCTTAATTCTTTAAAATATAAAATAAGAATGTGAATTTACGAATAAATAAAAAATATAATAAATCGGATAATGTTATTTTAAAAATATTTTATTATAATTTTATTTATCTTTAAATTATGTAAAAAAATAAAATATTTTTAATTTAATGCACATAAAAATTATAAATGATATACATTTAATGTTAAAGGATTTTTTTAATTTTTTTTTTCTAAATTACTAATCTCTGTGAATTATGTCGAACTTTAAATTATTTTATATACGGTATATTATGATTTATAAATATAAATCTTCGTATATTATAGAGATATATCTCCATCAAAAAAAGAAAAAGAAACTCTATAAATTAAAAATTTTTATACGCATGTATTTTTCATACAGTATACTACATTTGTGACAATTTTTTACTTATATAAAACTAATTTTTGTTTGTGTACATTTTTCTTTTAAATATAACTTTTTTGATTTTTCTTATATGCTTTTTTTTATCTTTATTCTTTTTTTTTTATTTTTATTATTCATAAATGTTTATACAATATATGTATATATTCATTTTTTGTTATAACTATTTTTTAAAAAAAATTACTTTTTCAATTATTTGAAAAAAAAATAAAAAAAATTTATTAAGTACTTAAATTCTAAAGAAAAAGTGAAGAAAAGCATTTGCATTAATGAAATTATAATAAAAAATCTTATAAATAGTACATTTAAAAGTCAAATAAATTAATTACAATTTAAAAAAAAAAAAAAAAAATACTATTTTTTTATTCACATATTTAAAGTAAAAAATATTTTTTAAAAAGTTTTTTGACAAATTTACTATATTCTAAAAATATATTTTTGTAAATTTACTTTTTTACTAGTAATACTTATCAGTTTCAAATTTAATATAAATATTATTTACTGAATACAAAAATATATCTTTAGTTAAATATAATAGATTTTTTCTTATAAAATTCAAAAGAAAGTATTTTTATCGTGATATAAAGAATATCAATAAATAAAGATAAAACTGAATTATAAAATAACTTTTTGCATATATATTATTATAATCTTCTAATTAAATATAAAAAAAATAAATTTTTTTTTTTTTTTTTTACCTTTACATATTTATTTGATAAGTGTTGATTATTATTACGATGTGTTCATTTTCTTTTTTATTTTTAGTTACATATATTTATAGCACAATTTTTTATTTTTCATTTTACTTACGAAATTTAGGTAACTCATTTATATAGTATAAATGAATTCAACAATTGTCCCTTTCTAGTATAACTTTCTTTTTAAAAGTTTTAATTTTATAAGACATCTTTGTAAATATTAATGGAGAATTTTAATAAGAATTATTATTTTTTAAATTTAATTTGTTAGAATCTTTGACGTATTATTAATAAAAAGTGTTGTGTATAAATACTATCATTTTTAATATTTTATCACTAATTTTTCTCTAAGAGATAATCATAAATTTAATAAAAATGCATTTTACAAGTAAAAATATGTAAAATATTAATGTGTCTTACATTTAACATAGATATTACATGATATTAAAATAATTTGAATAGTGTGTGTGTTACAGATATAGAAACATAAATTATCCAAATGATAGTTCATGAAGTATTAAAATGATTATAATTATTATAAATATGATAATATTCCTAAGGAAAAGAAATTATTTATATCTTTGATTTATTAATGGCTGTTAAATTACTTTTCTGGTGTCAAAGAAATGAATTAATAAGGAAAATGTAGTGTAATCTCTACTTAACTTTAATATAAATTTTTTTTTTTATTTAATAAACATTAAATATAACTTGTTAGTTAATTTTTTTTTTTTAATATTAGCAACACTCCAAAATATAATCTCCTTAATATAACATTTTAGCTTAAAATAAAAATGTACATTCTATAGTAGTCTGCACATTATCCTCCCAAAAAAAAAAAAAGGAAAACTAATTTTTTTTTAAGATTACATTTTTTTTTTTGTAACAATAAAAATATCATCATAATATATATTTTTTTTTAATTGTGAATACCCACACAAAAAAAATAGTATTATTTATTTATTTGTTTTTAAGTGCACTGACATTAAGTGCAAGTAAATATATACATATATTTTTTGTTTACATACTTTTTGAATATCCATTTTAGAGCAGACATTTATGATAGCAGATTGTCCTTTTGAATTAGCATGCACAAAATAAAATGTTTTTATTCTATTTATTTGTGTAAATATTATACAAAGAAGGTTAATAGTATTGTTTATAGAGCTATGTATAACTGGTTAATAAAAGGCTTCATTAACCTTTTTGGTTATAAAAAGAACTATCTATATAAAGAATACGTAGTTGATTTTGCTAACTAGAAAAAAAAAAGATATTTATTATATTTTTTAAATGATATATTCAGAGAGGAAAAGAGAAAATTGGTAAAATAAAAATCGAGAGTAAGAATTAGTACCAATAAAAATGAGATTTTAAAAAGATAATAATGTTTTCATAAAAGAGCTTAATTTGCATAATATTTATATTTTGAATTTGTGAGAGAAAATTTTATATATATGACAATAAAATATTTGCTTAATTAATATTCACATAATTTATTTGAATTTTTAATAATTGTTTATATTGGTTAATTAAAAAGCAATATATTTAAATTCCTGAACATAACTCATAACGAAGAAATAAGTAATTCACATTTAATTAATAGTCGATATTTGATTTATTAACTAGGTGTTCGGCAACTTTACTAGAGTACTAAACAAACAAATTAATAAAGAGCATGCAATCTATAAATTATATTATCAAACTGTTTTAAATAATATTTAATAAAATAAAATAAGTAAAAACATTTTATTTAGAGCATTATAAAATATGTGGAAAATGTGAACTTATAAATGTGTATATTAAAAAAAATATATATATATATATATTTGCACTAAAAATACGCTAAAGAAAAAAAAAAATAAACATATTTCTATAATATTTTTTTGTGTAATTACAATTACGTAAGAAAAAATATTTTTTTTTTTATTATTTTTTTAAAAAAAATATGACATCTTAAAAAAAAATATTTTTTTAACTTTTAAGGACAAAGATGGGGAGTATTTTGTTTTTTTTTAAGAAAGATTAAAAATGCAATGTAAAATGTTGTACGCATGGGATATTATGTAAATTAATAACAATATTAATTAACTAACATAATTAATGTTTTATATTAATTAATAAAAAATGAATCATTTAATTTATATCCTAATTTAAAAAAAATAAAAATATGTAAAATTCCCTTTATATGATCTTTATTAATTTGTTTGTTAGATACTAGCAATAACATTGAATGGTTAATTAATAAATAACTGAGTTGAAAAAGAAATTTAAAAAAAAAAACTGTAATCTTAAGGATAATCATATACTTTTTTTTTGATGATGTCAAGTATAATTTTTTATGTGTAAGAATCAAAAATGTTATGTTAATATTATATTTTATAGTGTGTTGTGTAAATTAACCCAATAACTATTGTGATTCACATTTGACAATTACAAAAACTAAATAATTTGTATAATAATTTATTTTAACCTAAATAAAATAAGTAGAGTTTTCTCTACATGCTTTTTATTAATTTTTTTTTGCTCAATACTAGAAATATGATTAATAAAAGACTTCATTCACCTTTTTAATAATTTACAGAATGATATAAGTTAATTTTAGAGCAATGTAGTTACATGCAGAATAATAAAAAAGTATATAAAGAGATATATACATGAGAACACTTATAATAATTTTTAGGTGTATAGAAATAAAATACAAAATACATTATGTTTAAAAGGATACCTTCATAGATATAGTAGAACTATATTTGTATAATATATGTTATATTAGTTATTTACTCATAAAAAACATCATATATGCATTTTTATTTTTAAAAAAAAAAGAATGTTTTATTTTTATTTATTTTTTTTTTTAGGAGATGAGTAAATATGATAATTTTTATATTTTATATGAAAAAATACTAAGAAGTATGCTAAATAGCGTGAATTTTATAATAAATATATTAAGATTATTATGAATTGATACTTGTTTAATAGGTATATAAATATATACATAGGTTAATTTTATATTAAAAAGAATAAATAGATATCATTTTACAAGCTCTATATTAATTTAACTATTTAAAGCACTATAAAAGTCATTATTTAACAAATTAATAATTCATAATATCACTGAAAAGAAAATTAAAAAGTTATTACATTTAAAAAAAAAAAAAAAAAACAAATATATTTCATTTATTTTTTATTATTATGTATATTTAAAATTATAAAAAAAAATATTTTATTTTTTTTTTGGTTTTATATTCTGGAGATCTGGGAAATTTTAGCAAAAAATTAATGCTAATAATTTTATTTTTTAATAGAAAAAAATAGTATCATTTTTTTTTTTTTTTTTTGAGATGCAATGGATATTATTTTTTTTTGCATGAAAAATTAAATAACATTATGTTAAACATTACATTTGTATTGTATAAATTAGCTTAAACAAATAAATAATAGAGTTCAAATTTAATATTAGTTAATAAAAATAAATGATTTATCTAATGATTTATTTGATTCTAAATAAAATAACTATAATTATCTCTAAACTTTCTTTATTTAATTTATTTGTTCATCATAAGCAAATTGATTATACCAGCAATTAATAAATAAATATTCTAACAAAATTATTGAATGAGAAATTAATAAATCAATAACTAAGCATATAGCAATGTTTAAGATTATTTCTTAAAAAATATTCAAAAAGAACAATAATTCTATTTATCACTTCTAAAATTTTTTCTATAGTTTTACAAATTTCTACAGTTTCTTCACGTTTATTTTTACCACCTATACTCTATAAATTTTGCTTTTTTATTCGTTATGTTCATTCATTTAATAATAAATTACTGTTGTAAAACATTCTTTATTATTTTTTTCTATCCACCTCTTATGAATATCTTCACAGTGTTTTTTCCATATAATTTTTTGCCTTTCTAACATGGGATTTCTAATTCTGTCCTCATTCTTTTTTGCTATCATATATTCATATACTTCTTCTATGTATTCCTTTTCTTTGTTTTTCATTTCCAATATTAATTCTATAAACCATTTTTTTTTTTTCCATTCTTCTATTTTCTCTTTATCATTATTTAATATAACATTCCTACTTTTTTTTTTTATTTCCAATATGTTAACATCCTCATCTAAATTTTCTTGTATTCTCAATTCTTCCACTATTTTTTTAAAAAAATATTCTTTTTCTTTTTGCAATTCTTCTTTCATACATTCTTCTAATAGAGTCATATGTATTTCTATCAAAACCTTTTGTATCAATTTTTGTTTTATTTTATATTTCTCTATTTCTTCATCTGCTTCTTGTTTCAATTCCTCTATATTTTCATAAATTTCCTTCACTTCCTTCGCATCTTTTTTAGTTATTCCTTCCTTAAGTTCTTCTTCTTTTTCGTATTCGTCTAATAAATTGTTAAACCATTCATCCTCGCTATGTAGTATAAACCACGTTCTTTGTTTTTTTAGCCATTGTTTCCATATTCTTTTTTGTTTCTCTAGCATAGGATTTCTTCCTGCTTCTATTTCTACGATTTGTGATTCTTTTGTTAATTCACCAAAATTTTCTTGTTCTTTTCCCCATTCTTTTTTCAAATTAATAAACCAATCTTCTTTTTTCCATTTCTCTGACATTCTTTTGTTTCTTTCTACCCATTTTTTCCATAAAAGTTTTTGTTTCTCAATCATCAATTTACTAATGTCTTCATCCCCTTCTTTCATTATTGCTAAATCATTTTCTATTATTTTTTGATATTTTTCTTTATCTTCTTCTATAAATTCTTCTAAACAGGTTTCTAAAAATTTTCCTCTATTCAATAACCACTCCTCTTTTCTACATTCTTCCAATATTACCATATATATTCCTATTAAAGTCTCCCATTTTAATTTTTTTTTGTTAATTTTAGAATTATTCATTCCATATGATTCCTGTAAACTATTCCTTTCATATTTTTTCATTTTTCCTTCCTCCATATTATTAATCTCTGGTATTGATTCACCTCTTTCTATGGTTTTTTCATTTTCCTTTTCTTTTTCAATACTATTTTTATAAATTCTACTTTTATGTTCTTTGTCTTCATTTTCATATTCTTTAACTAACTTTGTAAACCATTCTTCATTGTTGTCATCTTCTTTCCACTTTCTATAAATATTTTCACAGTGTTTTTTCCATATATTGCTTTTTCTTTCTAAGACAGCATCTATTATTCTTTCTTTATTCTTTTTTACTAAAATTTCTTCATTTGTCTCCATCATATATTTTTCTTCATTATATTTCCATTCTAACATTAACTCAATAAACCATTTTTCTTTTTTCCATTTTTCTATTTCTTCTTTTTTTTTCTCTGATATAACATTCCAACTTCTTTCTCTTTCTATTTTATCGAATATGTTTGTTTCTTCATCCATATTTTTATATTTTTTTATCTCTTCCATATTTGCTTTAAAAAATTCTTCTTCTTTTTCCCACTCTTCTTTCGTACATTCCTCTAATACCATCATATGAATATCTAACAAAATTCTCCTTTCTAAATTTTTTTTCTTTTCACATTTATCTATTCCATTATTTCTTTCTTTCTCTATATTTTCTTCCTTTAAATTTTCATTAATTTCTTCTTTTTCATATTCTTCTAACAATTTTATAAACCATTTCTGATTTTTATATTCGTATGAATGCTCTATTTGACATTCTATCCATTTCTTCCACATTTTTTTTTTTTTATCTAGAATAAAATTATTTACTCCAATTTCTCTCATTTTTTTAATTTCATGTACTTCTAAATATTCTAAGTGTTTTTTTTGTTCTTGTTCCCATTCTTTCTTCAAATTAATAAACCACTCTTCATTTTTATATTTATCTAATATACTACTATATTTATCTGTTGCATCGGTATTATTTTCTTCTTTTATTTTCCTTACAAAATTATTTCCCATTTCTTTTAAATTAGAATTTTCTCCATCTTTTTCGATCTCTTCTAAACAAATATCAAAAAATTCGGATTTATTCAATTTCCATTCCTCTTTTTTATACTCTAGTAATGCAGTCATATGTATATCTACCCATGAATTCCAATTACATACATCATTCTTGATTGACCTTTTATTTCCTAAATTTTTCATTTCATTATCACATGTAGATTTTTCTCTATGCAAATTTATTTCATTTGTCTCTTCTTCATTTAAGGTATCTTCCATAATATACTCTACAATATGAGATGTATTTATTCCTAATATATTTTTATTCAATTTTTCTTCTTTGATTTTATTTCTAGATTTATTTACATTTAATTAAATCTCTTCAATTTCATTTCTAGGATTATCTTCATTTAATTTTTCTCCCAATATGAATTCATTTTCATGCTTCATTAATACATCTACAAATTCACGAATGTATTTATTTTCATTTTCCATATAAATTCCTTCATGCGCTTTGCATTTCTTCATTTGTTCGTACTTCAAATCTATTTCATTTTCCACATACATTCCTTCATGCGTTTTGGATTTCTTCATTTGTTCATACTTCAAATCTTTTTCATTTTCCATATATACACATTTATGTGCTCTGGATTTCTTCATTTGTTTATACTTCAAATCTTTTTCATTTTTCATATACATTCCTTTATGTGCTTTGGATTTCTTTACTTGTTTATACTTCAAATCTTTTCGATTTTTCAAACACATATCACATTGTAGTATTTCCTTTTCATGGTGTAAGAATGAATAATTTTCATTATTTATTGGTTCATTCTTTATATTATTTGTGTCCATTAGCAACGGTTCCCTTGTTATTTTCTTAATCTTTTTTCTTGCTTTCTTTTTTTTTGACTTCCTATTACGAATCCAAGATCCAATGGGAGTATACTATAATTCAAATTAAAAAATAAAAAATTATGAAAATTCTTCATTAATGTAATTATGATTTTAAATATATAAGTTTTTACAATATTAAATGTTAATTTTATCTTACTTTCCAAAGAAGAACCAAAAGAAAAATAATTCCTAAAATAAATATACCTCCTGAAACCATTATTAATAAATTATCTGTAGGTTTAACTGTAGGCATAACATTGGTAGGAATATTTGATGGGGATGGCGTCAAAAAATTATTTGAAACAGTGGCATTTGGACTTATTGAAAGATATCCAGTATTATTTTCAACTAAATGTTGTTGAGCCTGTAGAAGAGGTGCTTGTGTATTTTGTTGGTTCTGCAGTTGGGTACTATCTGTCTGATTTGAAGGTAAATTGTTATTTGTTGTAGGAAAAAAAGCAGCCTTTGTTGTGAGAATAGATGTATTATCAGGAGAATACGAAGGTGGAGTTGAAGGTATAATATCAGACATAGAAGATGCAGTGTCAATTGCAGGAGATGTAACTTTATTTGTAATAGTCTCATTGTTATTTGTAGATGTATTATATACAGAAGTTGCAGTTTCAGAAGGTAAAGATGAAGTTGTAGGAGATTTAGTGTGTGTTGTAGAATGTGTAATATTATTTTCCATTGATTCAACGATAGTGGTAGAATACGCAGTGATAACTGTAGAAGAAGCAGTTACATTTGTAGAAGACTCGTTAACAGGAAATTGTGTAACTGTAGATGCACCACTACTTGTAGGAGAATGTGAAAATAAAGGCTTAGTTGTAGGAGATACAGTATTATTAGTAGAAGGTATATATATATTTGTAGGAGACATATTCTCAGAGAAAGATGTAATTACAGATGAAGTACTACTTGTAGGAGAGTCTGAAGGTGAGGGTTTAGATATAGAAGAAGGTAAAGATGCAGTTATAGGTGGCGGAGTGGTAGTAGTAGAAGGTGCAATATTACTTGTAAATGACTTCATAGTAGTATTAGAATATTCATTGGCCGTTGTATCAGATATTTCTCCAGGTAAAGGTGTAACTGTAGGTGTTCCACTAGTTGTAGTAGAATTTGAAGGTAATGCTTCAGTTGTAGGGGATGTTACAACCTCAGGGGATGGTGAAGATGAGGTTGTGCCAGTTATAGTATTAGTATTAGAATGTATTGTACCATTCGGAGTTAAAGAATTGGATTGTGTTAAGTCTTCTGGAGAAATTGTGGTTGCAGTTTCTGGGGAAGTTTGATCTGTAGTCATTGATGGTACTGAGGTGACATTTGTTAATGTATTTTCAGAGGGATTCACACCATTTACGTTATTAACACTAGTCGTATTTTTACCCAATGAGCCTGTAGTAGTATTATTATGCAATACATTAGGAGTTACAGTTGTAGGTTGTAAGCTATCTGGTAATGCAGTTGTATTATATGAAGTTTCATTAGATTTATTTTGAGTGCTATTTGAAGAAAGCCAATCTAAATTATATGGATCAGTTGTATTTTTTCGTTCTTTAATTTGATAAATTAATGTTGTCATATTACAATGATATTTAGTATCATGAAACACAGTAGTTTGTATATTATTACTATATGCATTCCATCTTGTAATGGAATCATTTATATATCTTCTATCATCATAAAATTCACTGGAGAACATATTAACAAATTGCATTCCTCTCTTATAAATATACATACTCCACTTTCCACAATTACGTGGAGATTTGTTATTTTCATACATTCTGTAATAGTAATCAGATATATCATTAGTAATATTGTGAAACCTACTCTCTCTATCTCCAATAATTTGAATTTTATTAGTACTATAATTATCTTGCTCTAGTTGAACGTATGTTAATAATGTGCTTACTGGTAGATCATTATTTTCATAAGGTCTAGTGCAGTTATTATTTTTATTCAAAATAGCACAATAGTTAAACGTTTTTTCATTGCACGTTGAATTTGTTTTTTCAACTATACTTGTTTGAAAAGAATTTTGTTTCTCATTCCATTTTTCAACAAGACAGGAGATATTATAATCTTCTTTTCCACTTAATAGCAAATTAACATAGTCCATTCCTCTCCAATTTATGTATGTGGATGCCTTTTGACATTTTTCTGTGGAATTCGTAATTCTATTGTCTTTAAGATAAAATTGAAGTTCATTACGAGTATCATTCATAAATGATTGAATTTCTGTATTGAGCTTAATTGTATCATTAGATGAATTATCAATGTTTTCTATTGTATTATTTCTTTTATTTAACATGCAGGAAATTTCTTCTAATTCTGACAATAATCTTGCATTTTTTGTGATTGAGTTTTTTCTCATGATTGTTGTTTCACAAGGTTTTCTTAAAATATTCTGTAATAACATTTAAAAATTGATATATTACGAAAAATAAATTTTTATATCAGTAATATATAAAAGCGAAAATTTAAAGAAGAGAAAAAGGCAATAAATAAATATTCATTTATTTTACATTTCATATTTATCATACATTAGAAAGGCATTCTTTAATCCAATTAAAGAAGAAAAATAATTTAATTTTACTAAAAAATTGAATATGGCTATTTTTATTATTTTTCAGTATCATTGTACACTTGAATTACATGAGGAAACTGTTATAATCTCCATGTAGAAATGACCACACTTGTGTTTATGTGATAACTATATCATAAATTTGTTTATATTTGAAAATGTCATTTTATGCAACAAAAAATAACAATTCGTAGAAAAAGTAGTTTTTTGTTTGCTTATTGTGTAAAATATTAAATTATTCTAATTTTCATGTAATAATAATGTAATTAATTCTTAAAAAAAATGAAAAATTATGATAAAATAAAAATTTATTTTATAAAAATAACATTAAGAAAGAAAAAAAGAAAACAATAGTTAATGTAAATCCTTATTTAATACTATGAAATTTGTATGAAAAAAAAAAATCATATTACGGATTTTTTCTGTTTTTTCTTAAATTTTCTATATAATTATATGAATATGAATGTAAGTTTGAAGCGATAATATAATTATTTAATTTTGATATTTTGAATAAAATATTTAATTATTATATAATATTTTCATAGCAAATTTTTTATGAAGATGAAATTTGAATAGTTGAAGTAAAATTTTATAAGTAGTATAAGGTTTTTATAAATAAATAGCATAATTTACTTAATAATTTATAATTCTTATTTTAAAAGATCTCACTGTCACTTATAGAAAATGTAAAATAAGTAAAAAAAAAAAGAAGTAAAATATATATATGTAAAATCTGAAATTGATAACTACAATATACTATTTTAGCTATTCATGTATATTTTTATAAATGTATTATATTAAGTTTAATAGATGTAATATTTATAATTATGAAAAGCTACATTATTTGTTGCTAAATTATTAAATTTTAAACGCTGATCAAACTTATTCCAATTTTTTTTATTTTAACATTTAAGTTTTTGTTGATAAATTAGTGCATTATAATTTAGTTTTATTTATAGAGAAATATACCTATTAAAAAAAAAAAATTAGTTTAAGTTAGTGAGTAATGCACTTTTTTTTTTTTTGTTATAATTATATTAAACTTTTTATTGTTTTATTAATTTTTATTTGGTAATATATATATATATATATATATATCTAACATTATTTTAAGAAATATTTTTTATTATTTTAGGATTTTTTATTATAAACAAAGAGAAACATAAATTATTTTTTGGTTATTTTTTTTACAATTATTTCTCACAATATTTTAAGAAAATGAAAATTACAATAGTTTACAAGAAAAAATTTCTTAGAAAAAATATATCATTCACATTGAAAAAAAAAATGAATAAAAAGTGTGAGATGAATTTAAGAAACTTAATTTTTCTGGATAAAAAACAATAAAAAAAAATAAAATTCATGATATTCTTCAATTTTTTTTTTTTTTTTTTATGTTTTTGTAAGATAGATTATAATGAATGATTTACTGAAAAAGTTCGTTAGAAAAATAGATGTATTTTATTTTTATTATCACTTTATATTATTTTTATGGGAGTTTATTATTTTTTTCGTAGGAATATTATAGGAGAAACCTTTTTTTTATGAATATTTATAATTATATTTATGGTTTTTCATTATTAAAAATTTAATAATTATTTACCATTTTTTTAATTTTTCTTATTTTTATTCATTTATAATATCAAGTTGATATTGCGATTAAGAATTGAATAATTATATTAAAAATTAAGAGAAGGTAAAAGATAAGTTGACTGTATGAATATTATAACATGGTATAAATTTATTAAAAATTTTATTGTTGAATTTTATAATATTTATTTTGAATATGCATGTTGTGAGGAAAAGGGTGAAGGTTATGTTAAATGAATATAAATTTATTTAGATTATAGTTATTTGACGTTTGTTGATTTAAATTTTTTGTAATTTTATTTGTTGAATATGGATTAATTAAATTCTGGTTATTGGTATATATTTAGTACTTATTTTGAAGATTATTTATTTTAAAGTAAACAATTTTATTTTTATTTATTATACATTTGTACATGTTTTATTATTTGTGTATTCGGTGACTTTATTAGAGTACTGAACAAACGAATTAATAAAGAGCATATAGAGTTTCCTCTACGATTTTGGTGTATTTATATATACTTTTATATACTTTGAACGAGTGATTCTTAATTATGTGCTCTACTTCGTTCAGCATTCTTTGATTTCAATAGGCATTTATTTACTTTAATAAAAATCCTTTTTTTTATTAAAAATTTAAATCCTTATTTAATATTGATAATTATTTAATTGATATTTATTTATTTCTTCGCTAAGAGTTATGTTCAGTAATTTAAATATATTGCTGTTGAATTAAAAAACATAAACAATTATTTACAAATATCAAAAATTATACAAATATTAATTAAATGAAAATTTCATTGTTATGTGTATAAAACTTTCTTTTACAAAATTCATCACAAAAATTATTTCATTTCCTTCCCCAAAAAAAAAAAAATCTTTTTTTTTCTTTTTTTTTTTTTTATATTTATTTATTGGTAACAAATATTTTTCTAATTGACTTTTTAATCAATTTTTTTTCCTGACGATCTTTGTATTTTTTTTTTTTTATCAAGATTTTCCCTGACAATCTTTGTACTTTTTTTTTAGAAAAAAGTACAGACAAAAAAAAAAATCATCAATTTTTTTTTTGTGTGTATATGTATGACGAACTTCGTATTCTTCATTTAACTAGTCTTTTTATTTTCCAATAAGGTTAATAAAGTCTTTTATTAATCATACTCCACCACCATGGGAAAGTAATGGTTATTACTTAAAGTTTGTTATTTTTGTATTGTTTTATTACATCAATTCCTTTTTGTAATCCTTTTTCAATTTGCTTGTCCTGATTATCGTTGATATCACACATTCTGATACTACTCCGTTTATTAATTTCTAGATAATCCTTATACTTTAAATCATGAGTCAGATTTAATTTCCTTTTATTCTTATTTGTAACTTGTATTAAATTTTGCATTTGCCTTTCATATATCTCCCTGGTTTTGTTACTCAAAAATTTTATTATTGACAATGGAATTTGTACTTCCTTACCTCTAAAATATATAGGTAATACTTTCAGAATTCTGCTTTCAATTGTAGTTACTCTATGAGGAAATGACCAATATGGTTTATATTGTATATTTTTACTACAGCGTTTCATTTGATTCCTTTCGTATTCGGATAATTCGTATGAGATAATATCTCGAACCTTAATATTTTTATTCTCAATTATAGGTTTTCTTTTGATTTCATTACATCTTCATGTATGTTTTTCCATTTATCGTTTAAGTATATAATCCTCATTTCAGAAGTTGTTTCTAGTACTAATTTTGCAAACCATGGACAGATACAATATATTCCAAACATAGCAAAATAGGGTGTTTCTCCTAGAGCTTCATGAGGTGTATTATTATATATTAGTACTGCATTTTTTACTATTTCTTCAAAAGGTATATCTTTTTCTTCATATAAAGTCTTCATGATATAATCTAAGCTTTTATGAGAGCTTTCATTTATACGGTTTCCTCGTGGATAATATGCGCTAGTATGATATAATTTAACCTTTATTTCTTTTGTAACATAGTCATGAAATTCTTGACTAGTATAAATTGAACCGCGATATGTTAAAATGCTTATAGGGAATCCAAGTATGGGTATCCATGTTTTCTTTATAATGTTAATTGCATGCATAGCATTAGGTGTTTTATTAGTTATGTTCGTCACCATAAAACATGTATGATGATCTATTGCTACTTGTATAAAGTATTCTGTATTTTTCCATGTTTTAGGTCCTATAATATCTAATGAAACCATATCAAATACATTTGATTTTGATAAGGTTTGATTACTATTGGGTTTAAATTTCCGATTATGCATTACTTGACAAACTAAACAATTTGTAACGTATTCTTCAATATCTTTACTAATATTGGGCCACTAAAAATGTTTTTGTATTTTCTTTAGTATTTTATTTACTCCACATTATCTTGCGAATTTACTACTATGAAACTAATACATTAAATGATTTCTATATTTTTCTAATATATATAATACTCTGTTCTATACTGAACTGGGAAATCATACTTCCATACTAGGTCTCTCGGTATGTTATCTTTATCATTTCTTGCTTCATTTGCTACTTCCTCGAAAGAAGGTATCACATATGAATCTTCATATACTCCTTGAGGTTTACTACAATATAATGTCATGTAATTAGGAAGATCTGTATCATATTCTATTGACCTAGTTATCCAATCCGCCAAGCTACTTTGAACTCCTTCAATATGTTGAAATTCTAAGTTAAATTTAGACAGTCTTTACTTCCATCGATATAATTTTCCAGTATTAATTGAGTCCATTCCAATAATACCTTTACAATATGTTTTAATTAAAGTCTTAAATCCTTTAATATAATAATAGAATGTTTCGCATGCTACTACTATAGCAAATAATTCTTTTTCAACCGTACTCCATCTTTGTTGTACTTCATTTAATTTCTTCGACGTGTAATAAATGAATTTAGTTTGATATGTGTCCTTATCAATTTGAGTCAATACAGCTCCTATATCATAATCTGATGCGTCAGTATAAATAAAATAGGGCTTTCCTAATTCTGGAAATGGAAGATAAGTAATTTCCGTCATTTTTTTCTTGATTTGCTCCAAAGCCTTTGCATACCCTTCTTTCCATTCAAATATATGTTTCTTAGTTAACAATGTAACAAGTTTAGAAGTCCACTATGAAATGTTCTTAATATAATTCCTGTAATAATTAGTAGTTCCTAAAAATAATCTTAATTGCTTTTTAGATTTAGGCTGTTCTGCCTTAATAATTGTTTTCACCTTATCTAATGAAGGTCTTATAACATTTTGGTCTATCTCTTACCTAATATAAGTGATAGACGTTTTAAATAGTTCACACCTTTCTTTATTTATTCTTAAATTATTGTTACACAGTAATTCAAATACTCTTTTTAATACTTATAAATGCTCAAATAATGTTTTTGTAAGAATGATGATGTCATGAATGTACACAACTACATAATTCTCCTGAATTAATTACATAAAAATATCTTCCATTATTCTTTGAAATTGTGTAGGACATGTTTTTAGACCGAATGACAATACATTAAATACAAATGTTCCTCTCTTCGAACTATAAATCTAGTATATGGATTACTATTTCTCTACAATGTGATATTCCAAAATCCATTTTTGAGGGCTATTTGCGAAAAACATTTTGTTCCATAAAACGTTTGAAATATTTGTTTCATGTGTAGGATGACATATAAATCATCTAGTATAAATTTATTTAAATACAGATAGTCTAACGTGACTCTCCATTGGCCTGTTTTCTTCCGAACCATTATTATTGGTGAACTCCAATCTTCATTAATTACCTTACTTATTACTTTTAGTTTTATCATTTCATCTATTTTTCGATGTAACTCTGATAACATATCTTCACTAAATGGTCTAAGGTAATAACGCCGAGGTTTCTCTTGTACCTGAATAGAAACTTTCTATTTGTTGTTGGGTTCCATGATTTTATTTCCCCAGAGTATTGTATTATTTCTAAACACTTTTTCCCATTGTTCATTATTTTTATGATCTTTTAAGTCAGATCTTTCAATAAAATTCTGAATAATTTCTTTATTCGAATTCTCTAATTTGTCCTTCCTTACTTCTGATTTAACTTCCATGATATATATATGTTGATCTTTTCTTTTTGTGATGGAATATCCTAATACGTCAATTAATGGTTAATAAAAGGCTTCATTAACCTTTTTGGTTATAAAAAGGACTACCTATGTGGAGAATACGTAGTTAGTTGTGTTAACTAAAAAAAAAAAAAAAAATTATTGGAATTTTTTTTTGAGATATTTTTCTTATGAAAAATGGAGATAAAAAAAAAAAAAAAATATATTTATTTTTTTTTTTTGGAATGATTTATTCAGAGAAGGGTTTTTTTTAAGAATAGAAAAAATTGGTAAAATTAAAATTGAGAGTAAGTTTTAGCACGAATAAAAATAAAATCTTAAAAAAATAAAAATCCTATACTTTTACTAAAAATTTAAAATCTCATTAATTACCGATATTTAATTAAACATACCTTATTTATGAAGTTATGAATAATATTTAGAAATTCATGTCTTTCTTTTAATAGAAATGAGTAATTATTAGAACACAAAATTAACTTACATAAATATAAAAAACATGAAAATTTAATTAGTGTAAGTGTAACATTTTCTTTTTCAAATAATAATCAAAATTAATTCTGAAAAATTATATGCAGACAAAAATTAAATTTTAATAACCTAAAATTTTTCATCAATTCTTAAAACTAATTATTTCTCCTTAAAAAAAAAAAAATTTATAAAAAAAAATTGACTAATTTTTTTTTTTTTATTCAATGCTTGTATGGATAATTATTATTCTAAAAAAGGTTAATAATGTTCATTCTTAACCAATTATATAATCAATATGTATAAAACTTAATTATAGAATATATATTTTCTTAAACCAGTTAAAATTAATAAAATCCATTATACATGGTTTTTATTACATTGTATGTTTAATACTTGGTTTATTATTTTTATATTTCTTATTGAATGACTTTGTGAATAATTGGTTGACTGTTCGATAACTTTGCTAGAGTGCTAAACAAATAGATTAGTAAATTACATGTAGAGTTGCTTCAACGGATTTAATGAATTTAAGTATAATTTTAATGTTGTAAACTAGTAAAGCGTGTTATATATGATCTACTTCATTGAGCATTTATTAGGTTTTAAGAGGTACTTATTAATTTAAAAAAAATTGCATTATTCTTATTAAAGACATAAATTCTCATTAATTATTTATTTGTACTTACGTATATTTTTAATTATAATGTTACAAATAATGTTTAACACTTAATTACATTGTATTAAAATTAACAAACGTACACAATTAATAAAATACAAATTAAAATTATATAAATAGTAAACACATGAAAATTTTGTTATACTTCTTTTCTTAAAATATCTCTTTAAAATTCATAATATAATTCCATACAAAAGTAACTCTTTTGTTAAAAAGAAAAAAAATACTTATATATTTTTTTTTTGTTTTTTTTTTTTTTTCTTGTCAACCTTTTTTTTTTTTTTATCTAACGCTTGTATGGTTATTTATTTTCCATATAACTATCACGTTTTATCCTCAAAAAGGTTCATAATCCTTTTTATTAATCATTCTGCTATAATATTGAACAGATTAATAAAGTGCATGTTGGTTAATAAAAGGCTTTACTAAACTTTTTGTAAAATAAAAGGACTAATTAAATGAAGAACACGAAGTTGGTCATGCACACACAAAAAAAAAAAAAAAAAATCATGATCACTTTTTTTTTGTTTGTACTTTTTTTTAAAAAAAAGTACAAAGATCGCCAGGAAAAAATTTTGATAAAAAAAAATCAATTGGAAAAAGATTTCTTACCAATAAGAATACGATAAAAAAAAAAAAAAAAAAGATTTTTTTAATTTTGTAAGAGAAAATTTTATACATATAACAACAAAATTTTCATGTATTGTAGTATTTATATATTTTATTCTATGTTTTGTTAATTATTAATGTTTATTAATTTGAGAGGAATATATTTGAATTTCTAAAAACTATTCGTTCTATTATAAATAAAATATATATAACGAAAATAAATAACTAATGATTTAAATTTTTAATAAAAATATAAGATTTTTATTAAGGTAAATAAATGTCTCTTAATAACAACAAATGCTCAATGAAATAGGTTATTCATATGTAAAAAATTTACCTGTTTATAGCATTAAAATCATACATAAACTCATTAAATTAGTATAATTCTACATACCCTTTATTAATTTTTTTGTTCATTATTCTAACAAAGTCACTGAATAGTAAATAAATAAATGCAGATTTTAGTAAAAATTTCATAAGAAAATATTATATATGCAATTTCATTTTTAAAAAAGAAATAATTTTATTTTTATAATTTAATTTTGGGAGATGTGTAAACGTAACAATTTTTAAGAGTTTTGTGTGGAAACTACTAATAAGTATGTTAAAAACTATGAATTTAATAATAGATGTGTGGTTAACAATGGGAATTATTAATTTTTATTTAGAATTAAAATATCTAACTGTTTGGAAAATATGAAGTTAGACATGCAAGTACTAGATAAATAAAAAAAAAAATTTTATGGTTGAGAAAAAATAATGTTCGAAAGAAATGAAAAATAATTTATTTTTGAGAGAGTTTCTTTGCAATTAATTTTTATTTTTAGTTTCTTCTTTATGAATAAATTTTACATACATAATAATAAAATATACATGTTTGTAGTATCTATATAATTTAATTGCATCTAATTAATTATTTATGTTAGCTAACATGGAATCAGTAGACTTGAGTTGCTTAAAATTATTCACAACATTATGAGTTAAAATATATTTGGTTAAGATCTATATTGCATAAGTATTTGGATTCTTAAATAAGGATATTTCTTAAAGTAAACAAATGTTTAATAAAAATAAAAAATGCTCAGCAAAGTAGATTAATGGTTAATAAAAGGCTTCATTAACCTTTTTGGCTATAAAAGGACTAGCTATGTGGAGAATACATAGTTAGTTATGCTAACTAAAAAAAAAAAAAAAAAAAAAAAAAAATTAATGGAATTTTTTTTTTGAGAAATGTTTCTTTCGAAAAAGATAAAGATAAAAATAAAAGAGAAAATAAAAAAGATTTAATTTTTTTTTTTTTGGGAAGGAGGGAGATTTTTTTTTACAAAAAAATAATAATGTTTTTGTAAAGCGTTTAATTTGCATAATATTTATATTTTGAATTTATGAGAGAAAATTTTATACATATGAAGATAAAATTTTCACGTAATTAATATTCATATAATTTATTTGCATTTTTAATAATTGTTTATGTTTGCTAATTCAACAGCAATATATGTTAATTGCTGAATATAACTTACAACAAAAAGATAATTAAGTTACATTTAATTATTAGTCAATATTCAATAAGGATTTAAATTTTTAATAAAAATAAGGATTTTTATTAAAGTAAATAAATGCCTATTGAAAGTAAATAATGTTGAACGAAGTATAGCACATAATTAAGAGTTACTCATTCAAAGCATATTAAAGATACATATAAATACAACAAAATCGTAGAGACACCTCTACATGCTCTTTATTAATTGGTTTGTTCAGTACTCCAGTAAAGTCACCGAACACCCAGTTAATAAAACAATTACATAAATACAGTTATTTTATAGCATTTAAAATTATTCATAAATTCATTATATTAGTAGAAATAATTTTACATACTCTTTATTAATATGTTTATCTAGTGCTCTAGCAAAACCACCGAATAGGTATTTAACGATCCAATGCATTAAATTTATTATAAATTGATATTTATATAATAAGTATATAATAACTTACATAAACTACTTTTACAATAAAATGACAAATACGGATCACTTTGCATACTCTATTAATTTGACTATCTAAAGCACTATAAATTACTTTAAATATCTAATTAATAAATCACAACATCATTGAATGTAGTATTGAAGAATCATCACGTTGAGAAAAAAACTAACATATTATATTTATTTTTTTTTTTGTGTGTATTTAAAATAATAAAAAATAATATTTTACTTTATTTGGTTTTATAATTCTGAAAATAAGGAAATTTTATTAAAAAAAAATGATGATAGTTTCATTTTATCATAAAAAAAAAGGTTTCTTAATAAAAAAAAATAATTTTTTCTTTTCATAATGCTATGTATAATATTTTTTTTTGCATTAAAGATTCGAAAATCTAATATTAAATATTACTTTTATATGGCATAAATTAATAAATAAAAGAGCTAAAAATAAATATTAATGTGAATAAATGAATTATATAATAATTTATTTTATTCTTAATAAAATAATATGATTAATTTCTACATATTTTTTATTAATTCATTTTTTCAATACTAGGAAAGTTATTGAACAAGAAATTAACAAATCAATATTATAATGAAATAAATGAATAGTCAATTAATAAATCAATAACTAAACATCTAAAAATATTTAAATTTATTTATTAATAAATATTCAAGAAGATGAATAATAAAATTTATTGATCATTTCTAGAATTTTTTATATTGCTTCACGCATTTCTTCAGTCTCATAATTTCTATTTTTTTTTTTTTTTTGCTTTATATACATATTTTTATTATTGTTTTGTGTCCACTTTCTACGAATATCTCCCAAATGTTTTTTCCACATAATATTCTTTCTTTCAAATACTAATTTTTTTTACTATATTTTCGTTCTTTTTTACTAACATTTCTTCAATTATTTCCTTCATATATTCTTTTTCATTATTTTTCATTTCTAATGCTAACTATGCAAATCATTTTTTTTTTTTTCCATTTTTCCATTTCCTCTTTTTTTTTTCTCTAATATATAATTTCAACTTTCTTCTTCCTCTATTTTTTCTAATATATTTGCTTCTTCATCAAAATTTTCTTGTATTCTTACCTCATTCATAATTGTTTTAAAAAATTCATTCTTTTCTCTTTCCCATTCCACTTTTTTACATTCATCTAATACCATCATATGTATTTCTATCAACACATTTTGTATTAACTTTTTCTTTTTTCTAGATTTCTTCATTTCATTGTTTCCGTCTTGTTCTAACTCCTCCATGTTTTCACGAATTTCCTTCACTTTTCTCGTATTTATTTTAGTTATTCTTTCCTTACATTCTTCTTTTTCATATTCGGCTAGTAAATCATTAAACCATTTGTCCTCGCTATGTTCTATAAACCACATTCTTTGTTTTTTTAGCCATTGTTTCCATATTCTTTTTTGTTTCTCTAGCATAGGATTTTTTCCTGCTTCTATTTCTATGGTTTCTGATTCTTTTGTTAATTCCTCATATTCTTCTTGTTCTTTTTCCCATTTNTGTAGGATAATTAAAAAGTATATAAAAAGATATATATATGAGAACACTTATAATAATTTTTGCGTGTATAGAAATAAAATACAAAATATATTTTTTTTTTTTTTTTTTTTTTTTTTTTTTATTTATTTTATAATTGTGTTTAATCTTATTATATCTCTTTTAACTCTTTTATGTTTTAATTTTGGTGATTTGCTCTTGTTACTCCAATATTTCTATAGGGATATTTTTTATTTAATTTATATTTAATTTTTTTTATTGTTTTTTATTTTTTATATATTTTATTATTTTTTTTTTTTTTTTAATTTATATTTTTTCTTTTCTTTTATATTTTTTCTTTTCTTTTATATTTTCTTTTATTTTATATATTTTTTTTTATATTTTTTTTTTTAAATTCATTTTTATTTATTTTTTTTTTTAAATGTCAAAAAATAACATACATTTTTCATCTTTTTAACCTAATTAAAACATAAATTTTTATAAGTTTCAAAAAAAAAAAAAAAAAAAATCTCTAACATTATTGTACTAATGTTTTCTTCTTCTTCTCCAATTAATATTAAATCATTTTCTATTTTTTTTGTATATTTTCCTTTATCTTCATTTTTAAATTCTTCTAAACAGGCTTCTAAAAATTTTCCTCTATTCAACATCCACTCCTCTTTTTTACATTCTTCTAATACAATCATGTGTATTTCTACTATAGTCTTCCACTTTATTTTTTTTTTGTTTATTATTGAATTAATCTTTTCATCTATATCTTGTGGATGAGTATTTTCATATTTCGTTATTTTTTCTTTTCCTTTTCTATTGATCTCTACTATTGGCTCAAATATTTCTATGTTTTCCTTTTTCTTTTCTATATTCTTTTTAGTAATTTCACTTCTATATTCATTCTCTTTACTTTCAACATCATCAACCAATTTTGTAAACCATTTTTCTTTGTTATCATTTTCTATCCACTTTTTACGAATACCTTCCCAATGTTTTTTCAATACAATTTTCTGCCTTTCTAAAGCAATATTTGTTATTCTTTCCTGATTTTTTTTTTCCAGCATTTTTTTATTTAATTCTTCTAAATATTTCTGTTCGTTATCATTCCATTCTAGCATTAGCTCTACAAACCATTTTTCTCTTTTCCATTTTTCTATATCCTCTTTTTTCTTTTCTAATAAAGAATTCCAATTTCTTTCTTCTTCTATTTTTTCTAATATATTTATTTTTTCATGTAAATTTTCTTGTATTTTCATTTCATTCCTAATTATATTAAAAAAACCTTCTATTTCTCTTTTCATCTCTTCTTTTTTATATTCCTCTAATACCGTCATATGTATTTCTATTAACACTTTTTGTATCAACTTTTTCTTTTTTCTAGATTTCTCTATTTCCTCACTTTTTTCTTGTTCTAACTCCTTTATATTTTTTTGAATTTCCTTTATTTTCTTCACATCTCTTTTAGTTAATTCTTTTTCATATTCTTCCTCTTTTTTATATTCATCTAACAAATCTTTAAACCATTTATCCTCACTATGCTCTATAAACCATATTCTTTGTTTTTTTAGCCATTGTTTCCATATTTTTTTTTGTTTTTCTAACATAAGATTTTCTCCTGAATTAATCTGTATTATTTCTGATTCCTTTATTGTTTCTCCGAAATTTCTTTGTTCATTTTCCCATTCTTTTTTCAAATTAATAAACCATTCTTCTCTTTTCCATTTCTCTAACATACTTTTATTTCTTTCTACCCATTTTTTCCAAAGGAGTTTTTGTATCTCTAACATTATTGTACTAATGTTTTCTTCTTCTTCTCCAATTAATATTAAATCATTTTCTATTTTTTTTGTATATTTTTCTTTTTCTTCTTTTTTAAATTCTTCTAAGCAGGCTTCTAAAAATTTTCCTCTATTCAACATCCACTCCTCTTTTTTACATTCCTCTAATACAATCATATGTATTTCTACTATAGTCTTCCACATTAATTTTTTTTTCATCATTATGTAATTAATCCTTTCATCTGTATCATCTAGATGAGTCTTTTCATATTTTTTCACTTCTTTTACTTTTCTATTAATCTCTCCTATTGGCTCAAATATTTCTATATTTTCCTTTTTCTTTTCTATATTCTTCTTAGTAATTTCACTTCTATATTCATTCTCTTTACTTTTAACTTCATCAACCAATTTTGTAAACCATTCTTCTTTGTTATCATTTTCTATCCACTTTTTACGAATATCATCCCAATGTTTTTTCCATAAAATTTTCTGCCTTTCTAAAGCAATATTTGTTATTCTTTCCTGATTTTTTTTTTCCAGCATTTTTTTATTTAATTCTTCTAAGTATTTCTGTTCATTTTCATTCCATTCTAGCATTAGCTCTACAAACCATTTTTCTCTTTTCCATTTTTCTATATCCTCTTTTTTTTTTTCTAATAAACAATTCCAACTTCTTTCTTCTTCTATTTTTTTTAATATATTTACTTCTTCATCTAAATTTCTTTGTATTCCTAATCCTTCTGTGTTTGTTTTAAACAATTCATCTTTTTCTCTTTCCATTTCTTCCTTTTTACATTCATTTAATACCATCATATATATGTCTATTAACATTTTTTGTGTCAAATTTTTCTTCATTTTATCTTTATCTATTTCATTATTTATTTCATTCTCTTGTTTTTTTACACTTATTTTTTCAATTTTTTCTTCCATTATATTTTTATAAATTCCAACCTTTTCATATTCTTCCAATAACTTCATAAACCAATCCTGCTTTTTATATTCATTTGAATATTCTCTCTGTTTTTCTAGCCATTTCCTCCATGATTTTTTCTTTTTGTCTAACATTAGATTACTTTTTTCTTCCACTGTTAAATTTTCAATTTCATATTCTTCTAAATATTCTAAAAGTTTTTCTTCTTCTTTCTTCCATTCTTTTTTTAAATTAATGAACCATTCTTCTTTTTTCCATTTATCTAGGATACTGCTATTTTTTTCTGTCACAACTATACTATTTTCTTCTTCTCTTTCCTTTATTAAATTATTGCCAGCTTCTTTTAGATAAGAAGTTTTTTCGTCTTTCTCAAACACTTCTATGCAAATTTTTAAAAATTCATTTTTAATCAATTCCCATTCTTCTTTTTTATACTCTAGTAATGTTATAATATATGTATTTTTCCTTGTATTCCAGTTGCACATTTCACTATTGATTGACACATTATTTCCTGAATTTTTCAATTCATTTTCATACAGAGATTTTTCAGTTTTTACATTTATTTCATTTTTTTCTTCATCATTTAATGTATTATTCCAAGAATATCCTACAACATGAACTGAATCTTTTGCTAATCCATTTTTAATTGATTTTTTTTTTCTAATTTTATTTGTATATTTATTCACATTCAATTCATCTTCTTCAATTTCATTTTTAGGATCACCTTCATTTAATTTATCTTCATTTATTGGAAGTTCATTTTTTAACATTGATAATTCTACAATTTCACCATTATGTTTATTTTCACTTTTCATGAATTTTTTAGTCTGTCTATATTTCAAATTTTGTTCACTTTCAAAACTAACCTCACATAGTGGTAAATGTTTTTCTTGGTACAACAATGAATATTTTCCACTATTTATTGGTTCATTCTTTATATCACTTGAAGACATTAATATCGGTTCCTTTGAAATTTTCTTAATCTTTTTTTTTATTTTTTTTTTTTTTTTTGATCTACGATTGCGTAACCAAGATCCAATAGGAGTGCACTATAATTCAAATTAAAAATTAAGCAATTGTAAAAATTTTCTTAAAAAATTTAGTATTTTAAACTTATATATTTTTTCATTCTTAATTATTATTTATATCTTACTCTGCAGACAAGAATTAATAGGAGAATAATTCCTAAAAGGATTATACCTATTGGAGCGATTGTTATTAACACACTTCCTGTAGGTTTAACTGTAGGTGTAACTTCAGTATTATTTTCCAATTGGGGTTGCATGGTAGATTTATTTAAAAAAGCGGTACCTGAAGGAATGGCAATTACATTATTTCCTATTGTATTATTTTGAGTTATGTTTAAAGGAATAATTTGGCTATCTTGTATGAAAGAGGCTGGTGTATTTTGTAGATTTTGTGTTATGGGATTATGTGTTTCCAATGATGCTATACTACTATGTGTTATAGGAGAATCAGTTATTGTGCTAGGAGATGGATTTGCAACTGGAAATAATAATGATTTAGATGGGGTAGTAGAATGTACTATTGTATCATTTGAAGATATAGATTTATTTGCGAAAAGTTCAGTTTTAGTTTCAGGAGTAGGTAGAGTCGTAGGAGGTGTAGAACTATATGGAAAAGATGTAGTGTCATTAGAAGAAGATACAGCTTTCAAAGGAGATAAGGATGTAGGAAATGTGCTACTAATTTTGGAAGCATTAGGACTAGTTGGAGAATGAATAATGTTATCTGTTAAATGAGATTTAGAGTCATTTTTAGATGATGAAGGAATAATTGTAGGAGAACTGGTATAGCTATCTGCATTAGATAATGATTTATTTACAGAAAGTGTTATAGTACCATTTTCATTAGGTTCAGTGGTATTCATATTATGTGAAAGTCCATGCTCAGTTGCGATAATAGTTTTACTATCCATGGAAGTCTGAATACTAACTGAAGGTGTAGTATCTTTGGATAAAAGATTAGGTTCTGTTGTAACTTCTGCAGAAGTTGTGGTTATGGTTTCTTGTGTAGTTTGGTTTTCTGCTTTTAATGGTTCAGGGTTTAGGG